>NC_091329.1:3092203-3194703 GCF_038502225.1 Cherax quadricarinatus
TTGAAGAGGAAGAAGACACCTGAGATTCAAGTAATGACTACAGGTGTTCCAGCAGGTAGGTTGTAATGAGCACCTGTGTGCAGGTGCCTACCCTACTGGAGGGATACCTCATCTCTCACACTCACGTGCGGTGACTGTGTCCTCATGGCTGGTGTGGCGACTGTTGTCATGACGTGTGGCAACTGTGACGTCATAATGTAAACAAAATGGCTTGGTGTGGATTCTGGAAATGTCTTCGAGTCTGGTATTTATTAATAACACTGACACGATTATTGTAGTGGGGCGGCTGTAACCAGGGAGGTCAAAGCAAGGAGCTGAGAAAGAGAGGGGTGAGGAGGTGGTGTGAGGAAAAAGGGGGTGAGAGAGAGGGAGGGGAAGACGCAGGTAATGGAGCGGAGGTTAGATGGTACTGAGTGAATAAGGGTAGGGGGGTGAGAGGGAGGGGGCAAGGGGTTAACTGCCAAGTTAAGATGTGGTGGGGAGGAGAAGGTTGGTAGTGGTCTGGGAAGGGGTGGGATTGATGTAATGGGGGTGGGAGGTTGTTATTGGTATAAATGAGAGGGCAGTGTAATATATATTGGGATAGCTAAGACCGAGGGAAAGTGGAGGAAGGAAATGGGGGGAAAAGGAGAAGGGTAGAGTAGGGAGGGGGAGAGGATGTTAGGTGGAGGGGAGAGGATTTAAGAATTTTTTTCCCTATAATTTTTTTGTATATTTCTACAAGCACATGTATAAGGTATACAGACCACAGCTGACATCAGTGACATACTACTGTATAGAAAGCCGCTTGTTATGCAAAGCATACCCCTCAGGGAAGGTTCCTTGATGTTGGTGAGGGGCTCTTGATTTAGGGAATTGGATCTGTGCTCCAGTTCCCCGAATTAAGCCTGAATGCCTTCCACATCCTCCCCCCCCCCAGGCGCTGTATAATCCTACGGATTTAGCGCTTCCCCTTGATTATAATAATAATATGCAAAGCATTTCCCGCAAATTAAGTCAATTTTGTCCCCAGGATGCGACCCACACCAGTCGACTAACACCCAGGTACATAATTTACTGATAGGTGAACATGAACAGCAGGTGTCTGAAGGAAACACGTCCTAATGTTTCCACCCGTACCGGGGATCGAACCACGGACTTCAGTGTGTGAGCTAAGTGCTCTAGCAATCGAGCTACGGGACACCTTAAAGGAAGGAGGAATAAAGGCTGGGAGAAAAATGGGCAGGATTGGCGTAGGAAAACCAGAGGGTAGGAGGAGAAGAGCCATTAGATAGGGAAAGAACTATTAGATAGGAGGGAAACGCCATTAGATAGGGAAAGAACTATTAGATAGGAGGGAAGAGCCATTAGATAGGGAAAGAACGATTAGATAGGAGGGAAGAGCCATTAGATAGGGAAAGAACTATTAGATAGGAGGGAAGAGCCATTAGATAGGGAAAGAACTATTAGATAGGAGGGAAGAGCCATTAGATAGGGAAAGAACTATTAGATAGGAGGGAAGAGCCATTAGATAGGAAGGGGAGATTGGGGGTTAGGAGGGAGTTTTTCCTACTTAATTTTTTTTTACACCCACAATGTGCTGCTACAGTATTTTATACGACAGTTACTCAGTGGGAAGACAAGTTGGTTGTTTCCCTGGTATATTGCATCAGGCTGGAGATGCTTTTATAAGGTGTTGAAATGTATCTGTCAGACTGAGCTGGGAGACTTTAGTAGTGTCAGACTGAGCTGGGGGACTTTAGTAGTGTCAGACTGAGCTGGGAGACATTAGTAGTGTCAGACTGAGCTGGGAGACTTTAGTAGTGTCAGACTGAGCTGGGAGACTTTAGTAGTGTCAGACTGAGCTGGGAGACTTTAGTAGTGTCAGACTGAGCTGGGAGACTTTAGTAGTGTCAGACTGAGCTGGGAGACATTAGTAGTGTCAGACTGAGCTGGGAGACTTTAGTAGTGTCAGACTGAGCTGGGAGACTTTAGTAGTGTCAGACTGAGCTGGGGGACTTTAGTAGTGTCAGACTGAGCTTCAGTAGTGTCAGACTGAGCTGGGAGACTTTAGTAGTGTCAGACTGAGCTGGGAGACTTCAGTGTCAGACTGAGCTGGGGGACTTTAGTAGTGTCAGACTGAGCTGGGAGACTTTAGTAGTGTCAGACTGAGCTGGGAGACTTTAGTAGTGTCAGACTGAGCTGGGAGACTTTAGTAGTGTCAGACTGAGCTGGGAGACTTTAGTAGTGTCAGACTGAGCTGGGAGACTTTAGTAGTGTCAGACTGAGCTGGGAGACTTTAGTAGTGTCAGACTGAGCTGGCAGACTTTAGTAGTGTCAGACTGAGCTGGCAGACTTTAGTAGTGTCAGACTGAGCTGGAGACTTCAGTAGTGTCAGTAAGGGTTCAACAACTGGGTCAGGTTCAGAGGTTCACTTCCAGTAGAGCTGGAGTTACTGTCACTTGTTCAATACCATCTCTCAGGATATTCTCTCCCATACACAGAAGACACAGCAAGAGAGCAATAGGAATACAGGTCACACAAACACAATTGTTCCTTGATAATGTGAGTAGTCACAAAAGCGCTTGGGATTTCTCTATTCTTTCACAGTGGTTGTTTTGCATATATATATATATATATATATATATATATATATATATATATATATATATATATATATATATATATATGTCGTGCCGAATAGGCAGAACTTGCGATCTTGGCTTAAATAGCAACGCTCATCTTGCCATATAGGACAAGTGAAAATTTGTGTATGCAATAATTTCGCCAAAATCATTCTGAACCTAACGAAAAAAAATATATTTCATTGTATTTCTTTAGTATTAAATTATTGTAAACGTATTTAAAAAATATTTAGTTTGGTTAGGCTGAAATAAATTGTTCTTGTAATAATAAGGTTAGGTAAGTTTTCTAAGATACTTTTGGTGCAAAATTAAAATTTTTTACATTAACATTAATGAAAAAAAATATATCTTTAAACGTATAAGAGAAAATTTCAGAAAGGACTTAATTTTAAATGAGTTCTTGCTAATTAACCAGTTTTACATATTCGCCACGACATATATATATATATATATATATATATATATATCTAGGTAGTAGGTTGGTAGACAGCAACCGCCCAGGGAGGTACTACCGTCCTGCCAAGTGAGTGTAAAACGTAAGCCTGTAATTGTTTTACACGATGGTAGGATTGCTGGTGTTTTTTCTGTCTCATAAACATGCAAGGTTTCAGGTACGTCTTGCTACTTCTGCTTACACTTAGGTCACACTACACATACATGTACAAGCATATGTATACACACCCCTCTGGGTTTTCTTCTATTTTCTTACTAGCTCTTGTTTCTTGTTTATTTCCTCTTATCTCCATGGGGAAGTGGAACAGAATTCTTCCTCCGTAAGCTATGCGTGTTGTAAGAGGCGACTAAAATGCCAAGAGCAAGGGGCTAGTAACCCCTTCTCCTGTATATATTACTAAATATGAAAGGAGAAACTTTTGTTTTTCCTTTTGGGCCACCCCACCTCGGTGGGATACGGCTGGTGTGTTGAAATATATATATATATATATATATATATATATGCATATATATATATATATATATATATATATATATATATATATATATATATATATTATAAAGTGCAGGGTCGTTATAAGTAAGACTATATAATGGCGTTAGCCTTATCATATAATTTAAGATATAAGGGATATTCTACACTGTTAGTGATGATGTAGTGTTCCTTCTGCCTCCTCCTTCCTTCCTTCCTTGACTTCCTCTCCCTTACTTCAGCTTTCTCATATCTTCCTTTCCTCTTTGTCCTTCCGCCCTCTTCCCTCTGCTTGCCACCTCCCTGTCTCTCATTCCCCCTTCCCTCTGTCTTCTTTATGTTTTACCCTGTCTCCTGTATCCTTTTCCCTACTTCTCTCAGTCGTTTCCTCTGCTTTCTCTATCCTTTACCCTGCCACCCCATCCTTCCCCTGTCACCTCATCCTTCCCCTGCTTCCCCATCTTTCCCCTGCCTCTCCACCCTTCCCCTGCCACCCCCCATCCTTCCCTTGCCACCCCATCCTTCCCCTGCCACCACATCCTTCCCTTGCCACCCCATCCTTCCCCTGCCACCACATCCTTCCCTTGCCACCCCATCCTTCCCCTGACTGGCAGGGGAAGGATGGAGAGACAGGGTGAGAGCAATACTAAAATGCGTTTTAATGAAAATAGTTTTAAGTATTTTCTTCTTTTAGCCTCTTCCCCCTCCCACTTCCCCCTCCCACTCCCCCTCCCTCTTCCCCCTCCCTCTCCCCCCTCACCTCCCTCTCCTACTCCAGTACTTCAGACGTTAATTAAATAATATACATAACCAGGCAGCACCGTGGTGGTGTATTTTAATAACCAAAGAGGCTGTGTATTATGTGAGTTATTAGCCAGGCTGGTGTTACCTTGCTGGAGTGTACACACACACACACACACACACACACACACCACACACACACACACCACACACACCACACACACACACACACACACACACACACACACACACACACACACACTCACACACACTCACACACCACACACACACACACCACACACACACACACACACACACACACACACACACACACACACACACACACACACACACACACACACACACACACACACACACACACACACACACACACACACACACACCACACACACACCACACACACACCACACACACACCACACACACACCACACACACACCACACACACACCACACACACCACACACACACACACCACACACACACCACACACACACACACCCCACACACCCCACACCCCCCCCACACACACACACCACACACCCCACACACACACACACACACACACACACACACACACACACACACCACACACCACACACACACCACACACACCACACACACTACACACACCCACACACACATACACACACACACCCACACCCCACACACACACACACACACACACACACACACACACACACACACCACACACACACACACACACACACACACACACACACACACACACACACACACACACACACACACACACACACACACACACACACACACACGACATACACACAAAACACACACACACGCGCGCGCACACACACACACACACACACACACATCATACACACACACACACACACACACACACACACACAAACACACACACACACACACACACACACACACACACACACACACACACACACACACACACACACACACACACACACACACACACACACACACACACACACACACAAGAGGTCACAATTGGAAGTTGAAGACTCAGATGAGTCACAGGGATGTTAGGAAGTATTTCTTCAGTCATAGTTGTCAGGCAGTGGAATAGCCTAGAAAGTGACGTAGTGGAGGCAGGAACCACACATAGTTTTAAGACGAGGTTTGATCAAGCGCATGAAGCAGGGAGAGAGAGAGGACCCAGTAGCAACCAGTGAAGAGGCGGGGCCAGGAGCTAAGACTCGACCCCTGCAACCACAAATAGGTAAGTACACACACACACACTAGACTGGTACACAGCCACGTAAGAGGGAAGATGACTGGCATAATATTATTCATGATAAGAGAACCAAAGAAAGTACGAGTGAGGTCTGCGAGATACTGAAGAGCCTCGGATAAATTATCTTCGAGTTATCAGCGCCAGAGAGACTGATAACTCTGGGAAAATTAGGAAAAGAAAGTATGACAAGAGAAGACTGTATGAACATGCGTGGTCCAGGACTCTTCACCTTCTACCAGACACATTACAGTTGCCAGGGTAGAAGTTAAAGGTGTGTGATGGCTGTGTGGGTGTGCAGGCTGGTAGCACCAACAGTCTGGTTGACCAGTTGGGTAACAGGGACGTCTGATCTTGACACCTGTCACAGGTTAGATCACAGGTGTTTAGGAGGCTGTCACCGCGAGACACAAGCCGGGGCGTGGGTGATGGTGGGTGGGCGTGGGTGATGGTAGGTCTGCGTTGGTGATGGTAGGTGGGTGATGGTGGGTGGGCGTGGGTGATGGTAGGTCTGCGTTGGTGATGGTAGGTGGGTGATGGTGGGTGGGCGTGGGTGATGGTAGGTCTGCGTTGGTGGTAGATGGGCGTGGGTGACGGTGGGTGGGCGTGGGTGATGGTAGGTGGACGTGGGTGATGGTGGGTGGGCGTTGGTGGGTGGGTGATGGTGGGTGGGCGTGGGTGATGGTGGCGTGGGTGATGGTGGGTGGGTGATGGTGGGTGGGCGTGGGTGATGGTGGGTGGGCGTGGGTGATGGTGGGTGCGTGATGGTGTGTGGGCGTGGGTGATGGTGGGTGGGCGTGGGTGATGGTGTGTGGGCGTGGGTGATGGTGGGTGGGCGTTGGTGGGTGGGTGATGGTGGGTGGGCGTGGGTGATGGTGATGGTGGGTGGGCGTGGGTGATGGTGGGTGGGCGTGGGTGATGGTGGGTGGGCGTTGGTGGGTGGGTGATGGTGGGTGGGCGTGTGCGATGGTGGGTGGGTGATGGTGGGTGGGCGTGGGTGATGGTAGGTGGGCGTGGGTGATGGTGGGTGGGTGATGGTGGGTGGGCGTGGGTGATGGTGGGTGGGCGTGGGTGATGGTGGGTGGGTGATGGTGTGTGGGGGTGGGGGATGGTGGGTGGGGTTGGGTGTTGGTGGGTGGGCGTGGGTGATGGTAGGTGGACGTGGGTGATGGTGGGTGGGTGATGGTAGGTGGGCGTGGGCGATGGTGGGTGGGGGATGGTTGGGGGACGTGGGTGATGGTGGGTGGGCGTGGGCGATGGTGGGTGGGTGATGGTGGGTGGGCGTGGGTGATGGTAGGTGGACGTGGGTGATGGTGGGTGGGCGATGGTGGGTGGGTGATGGTGGGTGGGCGTGGGTGATGGTAGGTGGACGTGGGTGATGGTGGGTGGGCGTGAGCGATGGTGAGTGGGTGATGGTGGGTGGGCGTGGGTGATGGTAGGTGGACGTGGGTGATGGTGGGTGGGCGTGGGCGATGGTGGGTGGGTGATGGTTGGTGGGCGTGGGTGATGGGTTGGAATGAGTGTGTGTGGGAGAGGAGAGAAGGTGGGTGAGAGTGAGTGTGGGTGAGCGAACACAAAGACGTGAGCCGAGCGAAAGATTGTGATTTAATTTGCCTCATTAAGACCCAGATGGAAGACCAAATTGCTTTAGTTTCAACAAACTGCGTTTATTCCCATAATATTTTATTAAAAAAAATTATGACCGTATTACTGGTGTGATTATTTACGACGTGTAAAAATATTGGCATCGGGACATATTTACAAATTCGTAAGTATTACACCAGTGACATATGTAAATGAGGCGACATATAAGTACCGGCAACCTGAGAGAAAATGTAGTTTCTGCAGTTATGTTCTTAAATGGTCTGGAAGAAATGCTGTGTAGGACGTAGATAGATAGGTAGATAGAGAGATGGAGAAATAGATAGATAGATAGAGAGAGAGAGTACGAGAGAGAGAGAGAGAGGATCGACTACACAAATGGGCATTATGTCGCGTTGTTCCGTGGCGAGGGTTCGGGTTCGATTCCCGGCGAGGGTAGGAAAATGGGCGTGTTTCCTCACGCCGGTAGTTTACGTTCACCCATGAGTAAAATGGGTACCTGGGTGTTAGTGGACTGGTGTGGGTCGCATCCTGGGTGTTAGTGGACTGGTGTGGGTCGCATCCTGGGATAAAACTGACCTAATTTGCGGGAAATGCTCAGCATAACAAGCGGCTTTCTATATACCAGTCCTAACACCAGCAGGTGTGGAGCTTGGAACCCATGGTGAGCCAGTCTAAATACCAGCAGGTGTGGAGCTTGGAACCCACGGTGAGCCAGTCTAAATACCAGCAGGTGTGGAGCTTGGAACCCATGGTGAGCCAGTCTAAATACCAGCAGGTGTGGAGCTTCGAACCCACAGTGAGCCAGTCTAAATACCAGCAGGTGTGGAGCTTGGAACCCAGGGTGAGCCAGTTTAAACACCAGCAGGCGTGGAGCTTAGAACCCATGGTGAGCCAGTCTAAATACCAGCAGGTGTAGAACCCACGGTGAGCCAGTCTAAACACCAGCAGGTGTGGAGCTTGGAACCTATGGTGAACCAGTCTGAATACCAGCAGGTGTGGAGCTTGGAACCCATGGTGAGCCAGTCTGAACACCAGCAGGTGTGGAGCTTGGAACCCACGGTGAACCAGTCTAAACACCAGCAGGTGTGGAGCTTGGAACCCATGGTGAGCCAGTCTGAACACCAGCAGGTGTGGAGCTTGGAACCCATGGTGAGCCAGTCTAAATACCAGCAGGTGTGGAGCTTGGAACCCATGGTGAGCCAGTCTAAATACCAGCAGGTGTGGAGCTTGGAACCCATGGTGAGCCAGTCTAAATACCAGCAGGTGTGGAGCTTGGAACCCATGGTGAGCCAGTCTAAATACCAGCAGGTGTGGAGCTTGGAACCCATGGTGAGCCAGTCTAAATACCAGCAGGTGTGGAGCTTCGAACCCACGGTGAGCCAGTCTAAATACCAGCAGGTGTGGAGCTTGGAACCCATGGTGAGTCTAAATACCAGCAGGTGTGGAGCTTAAATGGTGAGCCAGTCTAAATACCAGTACCTAAATACCAGCAGGTGTGGAGCTTGGAAACCACGGTGAGCCAGTCTAAATACCAGCAGGTGTGGAGCTTGGAACCCATGGTGAGCCAGAATCAGCAGGTGTGGAACCCACTGAGCCAGTCTAAATACCAGCAGGTATGGAGCTTGGAACCCATGAGCCAGTGATACCCAGTCTGAAGTCTAAATACCAGCAGGTGTGGAGCTTGGAACCCAGATAAGCTTGGGTGTCTAAATACCAGCCAGCTTCTGAGCCAGTCTGAACACCAGCAGGTGTGGAGCTTGGAACCCATGGTGAACCAGAGCCAGCTTCTGAAATACCAGCAGGTGTGGAGCTTGGCACCCAAGGTGAGGCAGTCTAAATACCAGCAGGTGTGGAGCTTGGAAACCACGGTGAGCCAGTCTAAATACCAGCAGGTGTGGAGCTTGGAACCCATGGTGAGTCTGAACACCAGCAGTCTGGAACCCATGGTGACCAGAACACCAGGTGTGGAGCTTGGAACCCATGGTGAACCAGTCTGAACACCAGCAAGTGTGGAGCTTGGAACCCATGGTGAGCCAGTCTAAATACCAGCAGGTGTAGAGCTTGGAACCCAGCTTGGAACCCACGGTGAGTCTAAACACCAGTCTGAAATACCAGCAGGTGTGGAGCTTGGAACCCATGGTGAGTCTGCCAGTCTGAGCCAGTCTAAATACCAGCAGGTGTAGAGCTTGGAACCCATGGTGAGCTTGGAACCCATAGTGAACCAGTCTGAACACCAGCAGGTGTGGAGCTTGGAACCCATGGTGAGCCAGTCTGAACACCAGTAGGTGTGGAGCTTGGAACCCACGGTGAGCCAGTCTAAATACCAGCAGTTGTGGAACCCACTGTGAGCCAGTCTAAATACCAGCAGGTGTGGAGCTTGGAACCCATGGTGAGCCAGTCTAAATACCAGCAGGTGTGGAGCTTGGAACCCACGGTGAGCCATTCTAAATACCAACAGGTGTGGAGCTTGGAACCCATGGTGAGCCAGTCTGAACACCAGCAGGTGTGGAGCTTGGAACCCATGGTGAGCCAGTCTGAACACCAGTAGGTGTGGAGCTTGGAACCCATAGTGAACCAGTCTGAACACCAGCAGGTGTGGAGCTTGGAACCCATGGTGAGCCAGTCTAAATACCAGCAGTTGTGGAACCCACGGTGAGCCAGTCTAAATACCAGCAGGTGTGGAGCTTGGAACCCACGGTGAACCAGTCTAAACACCAGTAGGTGTGGAGCTTGGAATCCATGGTGAACCAGTCTGAACATCAGCAGGTGTGGAGCTTGGAACCCATGGTGAACCAGTCTGAACACCAGCAGGTGTGGAGCTTGGAACCCATGGTGAGCCAGTCTAAATACCAGCAGGTGTGGAGCTTGGAACCCATGGTGAGCCAGTCTAAATACCAGCAGGTGTGGAGCTTGGAACCCATGGTGAGCCAGTCTAAATACCAACAGGTGTGGAACCCACGGTGAGCCAGTCTAAATACCAGCAGGTGTGGAGCTTGGAACCCACGGTGAGCCAGTCTAAATACCAGCAGGTGTGGAGCTTGGAACGCATGGTGAGCCAGTCTGAACACCAGCAGGTGTTAAGCTTGGAAACCATGGTGAGCCAGTCTGAACACCAGTAGGTGTGGAGCTTGGAATCCATGGTGAACCAGTCTGAACACCAGCAGGTGTGGAGCTTGGAACCCATGGTGAACCAGTCTGAACACCAGCAGGTGTGGAGCTTGGAACCAACGGTGAACCAGTCTAAACACCAGCTGGTGTGGAGCTTGGAACCCATGGTGAGCTAGTCTAATTACCATCAGGTGTGGAGCTTGGAACCCATGGTGAGCCAGTCTAAATACCAACAGGTGTGGAACCCACGGTGAGCCAGTCTAAATACCAGCAGGTGTGGAGCTTGGAACCCACGGTGAGCCAGTCTAAATACCAGCAGGTGTGGAGCTTGGAACCCACGGTGAGCCAGTCTAAATACCAGCAGGTGTGGAGCTTGGAACCCATAGTGAGCCAGTCTAAATACCAGCAGGTGTGGAGCTTGGAACCCATGGTGAGCCAGTCTGAACACCAGCAGGTGTGGAGCTTGGAACCCATGGTGAGCCAGTCTGAACACCAGCAGGTGTGGAGCTTGGAAACCATGGTGAGCCAGTCTGAACACCAGTAGGTGTGGAGCTTGGAACCCATGGTGAACCAGTCTGAACACCAGCAGGTGTGGAGCTTAGAACCCATGGTGAACCAGTCTGAACACCAGCAGGTGTTGAGCTTGGAACCAACGGTGAACCAGTCTAAACACCAGCTGGTGTGGAGCTTGGAACCCATGGTGAGCCAGTCTAAATACCAGCAGGTGTGGAGCTTGGAACCCACAGTGAGCCAGTCTAAATACCAGCAGGTGTGGAGCTTGGAACCCATGGTGAGCCAGTCTAAATACCAGCATGTGTGGAGCTTGGAACCCACGGTGAGCCAGTCTAAATACCAGCAGGTGTTGAGCTTGGAACCCATGGTGAGCTAGTCTGAACACCAGTAGGTGTGGAGCTTGGAACCCATGGTGAGCCTATCTAAATACCAGCAGTTGTGGAACCCACGGTGAGCCAGTCTAAATACCAGCAGGTGTGGAGCTTGGAACCCACGGTGAGCCAGTCTAAATACCAGCAGGTGTGGAGCTTGGAACCCATGGTGAGCCAGTCTAAATACCAGCATGTGTGGAGCTTGGAACCCACGGTGAGCCAGTCTAAATACCAGCAGGTGTTGATCTTGGAACCCATGGTGAGCTAGTCTGAACACCAGTAGGTGTGGAGCTTGGAACCCATGGTGAGCCAATCTAAATACCAGCAGTTGTGGAACCCACGGTGAGCCAGTCTAAATACCAGCAGGTGTGGAGCTTGGAACCCATGGTGAGCCAGTCTAAATACCAGCATGTGTGGAGCTTGGAACCCACGGTGAGCCAGTCTAAATACCAGCAGGTGTTGAGCTTGGAACCCATGGTGAGCTAGTCTGAACACCAGTAGGTGTGGAGCTTGGAACCCATGGTGAGCCAATCTAAATACCAGCAGTTGTGGAACCCACGGTGAGCCAGTCTAAATACCAGCAGGTGTGGAGCTTGGAACCCACGGTGAGCCAGTCTAAATACCAGCAGGTGTGGAGCTTGGAACCCATGGTGAGCCAGTCTAAATACCAGCATGTGTGGAGCTTGGAACCCACGGTGAGCCAGTCTAAATACCAGCAGGTGTTGATCTTGGAACCCATGGTGAGCTAGTCTGAACACCAGTAGGTGTGGAGCTTGGAACCCATGGTGAGCCAATCTAAATACCAGCAGTTGTGGAACCCACGGTGAGCCAGTCTAAATACCAGCAGGTGTGGAGCTTGGAACCCATGGTGAGCCAGTCTAAATACCAACATGTGTGGAGCTTGGAACCCACGGTGAGCCAGTCTAAATACCAGCAGGTGTTGAGCTTGGAACCCATGGTGAGCTAGTCTGAACACCAGTAGGTGTGGAGCTTGGAACCCATGGTGAGCCAATCTAAATACCAGCAGTTGTGGAACCCACGGTGAGCCAGTCTAAATACCAGCAGGTGTGGAGCTTGGAACCCACGGTGACCCAGTCTAAACACCAGTAGGTGTGGAGCTTGGAACCCATGGTGAGCCAGTCTAAATACCAGCAGGGGTGGAGCTTGGAACCCACGGTGAGCCAGTCTAAATACCAGCAGGGTTGGAGCTTGGAACCCATGGTGAGCCAGTATAAATACCAGCAGGTGTGGAGCTTGGAACCCACGGTGAGCCAGTCTAAATACCAGCAGGTGTGGAGCTTGGAACCCATGGTGAGCCAGTCTAAATACCAGCAGGTTTGGAGCTTGGAACCCATAGTGAGCCAGTCTAAATACCAGCAAGTGTGGAGCTTGGAACCCATGGTGAGCCAGTCTGAACACCAGCAGGTGTGGAGCTTGGAATCCATGGTGAACCAGTCTGAACACCAGCAGGTGTGGAGCTTGGAACCCATGGTGAGCCATTCTAAACACCAGCTGGTGTGGAGCTTGGAACCCATGGTGAGCCAGTCTAAATACCAGCAGGGGTGGAGCTTGGAACCCACGGTGAGCCAGTCTAAATACCAGCAGGGGTGGAGCTTGGAACCCACGGTGAGCCAGTATAAATACCAGCAGGTGTGGAGCTTGGAACCCACGGTGAGCCAGTCTTAATACCAGCAGGTGTGGAGCTTGGAACCCACAGTGAGCCAGTCTAAATACCAGCAGGTGTGGAGCTTGGAACCCACGGTGAGCCAGTCTAAATACCAGCAGGTGTGGAGCTTGGAACCCATGGTGAGCCAGTCTAAATACCAGCAGGTGTGGAACCCATGGTGAGCCAGTCTAAATGCCAGCAGGTGTGGAGCTTTTAACCCACGGTGAGCCAGTCTAAATACCAGCAGGTGTGGAGCTTGGAACCCATGGTGAGCCAGTCTGAACGCCAGTAGGTGTGGAGCTTGGAACCCATGGTGAACCAGTCTGAACACCAGCAGGTGTGGAGCTTGGAACCCACGGTGAACCAGTCTGAACACCAGCAGGTGTGGAGCTTGGAACCCACGGTGAACCAGTCTGAACACCAGCAGGTGTGGAGCTTGGAACCCATGGTGAGCCAGTCTGAACACCAGCAAGTGTGGAGCTTGGAGCCCACGGTGAACCAGTCTAAACACCAGCAGGTGTGGAGCTTGGAACCCACGGTGACCTAGTCTAAACACCAGCAGGTGTGGAGCTTGGAACCCATGGTGAGCCAGTCTAAATACCAGCAGGTGTGGAGCTTGGAACCCATGGTGAACCAGTCTAAACACCAGCAGGTGTGGAGCTTGGAACCCACGGTGAACTAGTCTAAACACCAGCAGGTGTGGAGCTTGGAACCCATGGTGAGCCAGTCTAAATACCAGCAGGTGTGGAGCTTGGAACCCATGGTGAGCCAGTCTAAACACCAACAGGTGTGGAGCTTGGAACCCATGGTGAGCCAGTCTAAACACCAGCAGGTGTGGAGCTTGCAACCCACTCGTTCACAGATCTCGCCGTGTTCTCCGCCAGGGCCACCGTGGCCCCCGCCAGGGGCCACCGTTTCCCCCGCCAGGGCCACCGTGTCCCCCGCCAGGGCCACCGTGGCCCCCGCCAGGGCCACCGTGTCCCCCCCAGGGCCACAGTGTCCCCCGCCAGGGCCACCGTGGCCCCGCCAGGGCCACCGTGTCCCCCCAGGGCCTCCGTGGCCCCCGCCAGGGCCACCGTGGCCCCCGCCAGGGCCACCGTGTCCCCGCCACGGCCACCGTGTCCCCGTCACGGCCACCGTGTCCCCCGCCAGGGCCACCGTGTCCCCCGCCAGGGCCACCGTGGCCCCCGCCAGGGCCACCGTGTCCCCCGCCAGGGCCACCGTGGCCCCCGCCAGGGCCACCGTGTCCCCGCCACGGCCACCGTGTCCCCGTCACGGCCACCGTGTCCCCGCCACGGCCACCGTGTCCCCGTCACGGCCACCGTGTCCCCGCCACGGCCACCGTGTCCCCGCCACGGCCACCGTGTCCCCGCCACGGCCACCGTGTCCCCGCCACGGCCACCGTGTCCCCCCCCACGGCTTCCAGCATAACCCCTTTATATTTTCTTATTAAAGTTGAGTCTGCTGAACACCCCTTCCACCCCTCCCTTAGTCCCTTCCACCCCTCACCCCTCCCTTAGTCCCTTCAACCCCTCACCCCTCCCTTAGTCCCTTCCACCCCTCACCTCTCCCTTAGTCCCTTCCACCCCCTCACCCCTCCCTTAGTCCCTTCCACCCCTCACCCCTCCCTTAGTCCCTTCCACCCCTCACTCCTCCCATAGTCCCTTCCACTCCCTCAACCTTCCCTTAGTCCCTTCCACTCCGTCACCCCTCCCTTAGTCCCTTCCACTCCCTCATCCCTCCCTTAGTCCCTTCCACCCCCTCCCTCCCTTAGTCCCTTCCACCCCCTCCCCCTCCGTTAGTCCCTTCCTCCCCTCCCTTAGTCCCTTCCGCCCTTAGTCCCACCCCCTCACCCTCCGTTAGTCCCTTCCACCCCCTCACCCTCCGTTAGTCCCTTCCCTCCCTTAGTCACCCCTCCCTTAGTCCCTTCCACCCCCTCGCCTCTCCCTTAGTCCCTTCCACCCCCTCTCTCCTCCCTTAGTCCCTTTCACCCCCTCGCCCCTCCCTTAGTTCCTTCCACCCCTCACCCTCTCCCTTAGTCCCTTCCACCCCTCACCCCTCCCATAGTCCCTTCCACCCCCACACCCCTCCCTTAGTCCTTTCCACCCCTCACCCCTCCCTTAGTCCCTTCCACCCCTCACCTTTCCCTTAGTCCCTCGCCCCTCCCTTATTCCCTTCCACCCCACACCCCTCCCTTTAGTCCCTTCCACCCCTCACCCCCTCCCTTAGTCCCTTCCACCCCTCACCCCTTCCTTAGCCCCTTCCACCCCTCACCCCTCCCTTAGTCCCTTCCACCCCTCATCCCTCCCTTAGTCCCTTCCACCCCTCACCCCTCCCTTAGTCCCTTCCACCCCTCACCCCTCCCTTAGTCCCTTCCACCCCCTCAACCCTCCCTTAGTCCCTTCCACCCCTCACCCCTCCCTTAGTCCCTTTCACCCCTCACCCTTCCCTTAGTCTCTTCCACCCCTCACCCTTCCCTTAGTCCCTTCCACCCCTCACCCCTCCCTTAGTCCCTTCCACCCCTCACCTCTCCCTTAGTCCTCCTACCCTCAGCTCCTGTCCTCCCTCACCCTCTCCCTGTCCTCCCTCACCCCTCCCTTGTCCCTTCCACCCCTCACCCTCTTGTCCTCCCCCCCTCCCCTCACTCTTCGTCCTCCACCTCACCTCCCTCCTAGTCCCTTCCCCCCTCACCCTCCCTCAGTCCCTTCCACCCCTCACCCTCCCTTAGTCCTTCCTCCCTCACCCTCCCTTAGTCTCTTCCCCCTCACCCTCCTAGTCCTTCACCCCCTCACCCCTCCCTTAGTCTCTTCCACTCCCTCACCCTCCCTTAGTCCCTTCCTCCTCACCCTCCCTCAGCCTTCCCTCCCTCGCTCCTAGCTCTTCCTCCTCACCCCCCCTTGTCCTTCCCCTCACCCTCCTCCCTAGTCCTTCCCTCCTCAACCCTCCTTAGTCCTTCCACCCGCCTCCTAGCCTCCTCCCTAGCTCCTTCCTCCCTCACCCTCCTAGTCCTGTCCTCCCTCACCCTCCCTTAGTCTCTTCCTCCCTCACCCCTCCCTCAGCTCTTCTGTCCTCCCTCACCCCTCCCTCAGCTCTTCTGTCCTCCCTCGCCCCTCCCTCAGCTCTTTTGTCCTCCCTCAGCTCTTCTGTCCTCCCTCACCCCTCCCTCAGCTCTTCTGTCCTCCCTCACCCCTCCCTCAGCTCTTCTGTCCTCCCTCACCCCTCCCTCAGCTCTTCTGTCCTCCCTCACCCCTCCCTCAGCTCTTCTGTCCTCCCTCACCCCTCCCTCAGCTCTTCTGTCCTCCCTCACCCCTCCCTCAGCTCTTCTGTCCTCCCTCACCCCTCCCTCAGCTCTTCTGTCCTCCCTCACCCCTCCCTCAGCTCTTTTGTCCTCCCTCAGCTCTTCTGTCCTCCCTCGCCCCTCCCTCAGCTCTTTTGTCCTCCCTCAGCTCTTCTGTCCTCCCTCAGCTCTTCTGTCCTCCCCTCGCCCCTCCCTACCACTCCATTAGCTTTCAGCTCTTCTGTCCTCCCTCACCCCTCCCTCTGTCCTCCCTCACCCCTCCCTCAGCTCTCTGTCCTCCCTCACCCCTCCCTCAGCTCTTCTGTCCTCCCTCACCCCTCCTCTCTGTCCCCCTCACCCCCCCTCAGCTCTTCTGTCCTCCCTCACCCCTCCCTCAGCTCTTCTGTCCTCCCTCGCCCCTCCCTCAGCTCTTCTGTCCTCCCTCGCCCCCTCCTCCCTCCTACGTCTAGTCTTCTCCAGCATTTTCCACTTTTCCCTCACCCCCTCCCTCAGCTCTTTGTCTCCCTCAGCTCTATCCTCCCTCATGCTACGTCTAGTCTTCTCCAGCATTTTCCACTTTTCCCTCAATTTGTCTCCCACACCCTGAACACTCACTCTCTCTCACACACACACACACACACACACACACACACACACACACACACACACACACACACACACACACACACACACACACACACACACACACGCGCGCGCGCCAGGAGCTCGGACTCGACCCCCGCAACCTCAACTAGGTGAGTACACACACAGTACCAGGACAGTTTACACAGTACCAAGTCTCTCTCTCTCTCTCTCTCTCTCTCTCTCTCTCTCTCTCTCTCTCTCTCTCTCTCTCTCTCTCTCTCTCTCTCTCTCATTCACCCACTGGCCGGAGGCGGGATGCACCAATCACGTTAATGCTGGACTGAGGGAGGGGGGAAGGGGGTAGTAAATCCTAAATGAAAGGAATGATTGGGGGAGGGATGAAGAATGGGGGAGGGGTGAAAAATGGGGGGGAGGATGCTGGGGAGTTCCTCTCCCACACCTCCCTCCCCCTCACCTCCCTCCTCACCTCCCCCTCACCTCCCTCCCCCCTCCCTCCCCCCCTCCGACTCAACCTTGAGGCCTTCGTGGAATAGTTCTGAGTCGCTTCTTAAGTATGGATGATTTACACACCTTAATTTACAGTCTTGTGAGGATGGTCCACCACCTGGACCAGTCTTGTGAGGATGGTCCACCACCTGGACCAGTCTTGTGAGGATGGTCCACCACCTGGACCAGTCTTGTGAGGATGGTACACCACCTGGACCAGTCTTGTGAGGATGGTTCACCCCCTGGACCAGTCTTGTGAAGGTGGTTGACCACCTGGACCAGTCTTGTGAGGATGGTTCACCCCCTGGACCAGTCTTGTGAGGGTGGTTCACCACCTGAACCAGTCTTGTGAGGATGGTTCACCACCTGAACCAGTGTTGTGAGGATGGTTCACCACCTGGACCAGTCTTGTGAGGATGGTCCACCACCTGGACCAGTCTTGTGAGGCTGGTCCACCACCTAGACCAGTCTGGTGAGGCTGGTCCACCACCTGGACCAGTCTGGTGAGGCTGCTCCACCACCTGGACCAGTCTGGTGAGGCTGGTTCACCACCTGGACCAGTCTGGTGAGGCTGGTTCACCACCTGGACCAGTCTGGTGAGGCTGGTTCACCACCTGGACCAGTCTTGCGAGGCTGGTCCACCACCTGGACCAGTCTTGCGAGGCTACTCCACCACCTGGACCAGTCTTGTGAGGCTGGTCCACCACCTGGATCAGTCTTGCGAGGCTGGTCCACCACCTGGACCAGTCTTGCGAGGCTGGTCCACCACCTGGACCAGTCTTGCGAGGCTACTCCACCACCTGGACCAGTCTTGTGAGGCTGGTCCACCACCTGGATCAGTCTTGCGAGGCTGGTCCACCACCTGGACCAGTCTTGTGAGGCTGGTCCACCACCTGGATCAGTCTTGCGAGGCTGGTCCACCACCTGCACCACCTTTGAAGTAAAGGGTAAATTGCTCCCACTTTGAGAGAAGCAAATCATGGAATCCTGACACTGTCGTGAGTGGCACCACCAGCCTGCCTTTCATGTCTGCCACTCTCCTGTCTGACACTCTTCCTCGTCTGCCACTCTCCTGTCTGACACACTTCCTCGTGTGGCACTCTTCCTCGTGTGGCACTCTTCCTCGTGTGGCACTCTTCCTCGTGTGGCACTATTACTTGTCCTTGATGGTCACTGAGTGGTAATGGCCCTGCAGTTTTAAATGCTCCTAATTCTTTCCCATTGAATGTCTAGACTGACTATATTCCGTACAGAGGCAGACAGATGTATACATTTCTGTCAACAGACAGATATACAGAGAGATTGGCCGGAAAAATTAATGAAATGAAAGAGACAGACGCAGATGGTTTGGTCAGCAGAGAGACAGGAACAGCTCTACGGTTGGAGGCAGAGAGGTACATAGACAGGCAGAGAAAGGAACATAGAGACAGACAGATAGAGAGGAACATAACAGAGGCGTCTGAGGAGAGAGACCAAGATACATTCTTGATCAAGTTGAGAGGAAAGATTGAGCTGGCAAGGCAGCAGTCAACAAGTGGGAGTGGTGGGGATTGAATGTAGGAAGGGGGGACGAGTGTGGGCTGGCGGGTGGGCGTGCATGTGAGCTGAGCGTGCGGATGGGCGTGGATGTGAGCTGGGCGTGCGGGTGGGCATTCAGAAAGGCGCACGTTCCTCTCCTGACCAGCAATAAGTAAGGAATAACGTTAAGAACAGTCCACCTACACAACACACTACTGTTTTATAAGACGAGAATGCTGTGTGTGTGTGTGTGTGTGTGTGTGTGTGTCTGTGTGTGTCTGTGTGTGTGTGTGTGTGTGTGTGTGTGTGTGTGTGTGTGGCCATTTTGTCCTAGGCACATGTGAATTAGACAAGAGGCCTGTTGTATATACGTGTGTGTGTGTGTATATAATTAACATACATACACACACACACACGCACGTATGTATATATATATATATATATATATATATATATATATATATATATATATATATATATATATATATATATATATATATATATATATATATATGCAATAAGATCACGGTAAACAGGTGATTTCAGAATATGCAAAACAACCACTCTGAAAGAATAGAGAAATTCCAAGCGCTTTCGTGACTACTCACATTATCAAGGAACTATGTGAGTAAGTCACGAAAGCGCTTGGAATTTCTCTATTCTTTCAGAGTGGTTGTTTTGCATATATATATATATATATATATATATATATATATATATATATATATATATATATATATATATATATATATATATATATTGTATGTATGTATGCCGAATACGTATTTACACTACTTAGGTCACACTACACATGCATGTACAAGCATATATATACACACCCCTCTGGATTTTCTGCTATTTTCTTACTAGTTCTTGTTCTTGATTATTTCCTCTTATCTCCATGGGGAAGTGGAACAGAATTCTTCCTCCGTAAGCCATGCGTGTTGTAAGAGGCGACTAAAATGTCAGGAGCAAGGGGGTAGTAACCCCTTCTCCTATATATATTACTAAATGTGCAAGGAGAAACTTTCGTTTTTCCTTTTGGGCCACCCTGCCTCGGTGGGATACAGCCGGTGTGTTAAAAAAAAGAAATGTATATATATATATATATATATATATATATATATATATATATATATATATATATATATATATATATATATATATATTTCCCAGTGTAATTCTGCTCACAGTCCGGTTAGTTAAGAATGTCTCGGTGTTAATGGGGAAGAAATTGTCTTCTATTATCTTCTTCTTTTGCTTCTTCTTTTTCCTCATCTGCGTGGCAGTGTGTACCAACCCAAGAAGACCTTCCTGTGAGGCACATTAGTAAATGAATCCAGCTGGAGAGCCGGATGTTGTCTTGGCTCTCAGCTAAGCACGTTGTTCTCATTACCATCGCTGGCTGTGTTCTAACATGACCAGCTGCGCTTGCATCCTAGTCCACATCACCAACTGTAGATGTATCAGAGTCCGGATAACCAGCTGTGGGTTTGGTGCAGCCTAAAGACCCATCTGCAGTGGTGGTGTCCCACAGCTGGCCCTAGCGTCCCGTAGGCTGGAGTGTGTTAACCCTGAGTCCTATTCAGTTGTCTTTCTCTTTTCGTCTTAACACATAGGTCTTCGTCTCAGAGTTTTACATCTTTGTCTCTCTTCTTCAGATGATTCTCTGCACTATATCATTCTCTGGCGTTTCCTGCCTTTACTTTCTTTGATGTCAGTATTGTCACGCGGTGCTTTGAGCAGTGTCATCAGTGTCACTTTCTTGCAAGCCTGATGCTGTTTCTCTGCATAATCTTTTCCTGTCTCAGTAGAGCTATCGTCATTTACAGTAGAAGTCTCTCTCTCCTGCTGTTGCAGTCCTCGTCACCTAAGGTACTCGGGAGATCGACGCCTCAGTCATCGTCGCCAGTAGTAAGCCACTTTTGGTGGAGTCATCACCAGTAGCCCCAGAGTTATGAGGAGGATGTTGAAGACATTAGTGTAAACAGTTAGGTTAAGAAGTGTCAGCCATTGAATAGATGTTAAATTTCTTAATCAAGTTATTGCAAAAATAAGAATGCCCTTTTCTAACACCTCCCCCCCTCTCTCTCTCCCCCCTGTCTCTGCACGTCATTAACAGCAATCTTGGTTAATCTTGAGATAGTTCTTGCTAGGATATTCTGAACATGAAAATCACTGAGTGCGTTGAAGTAAAGGTGAGAGCCAGAGAGGTGAGGAGGTGGCACTCGTAGTGGCACTGGCTATGGTACATCACCATCATACCACCCCCTCACTCACACTCACCGCTCTCACTGGGATGAGGAGCTTTCTCATGATTGTTGCTGGGCTGAGTAGATACCAGATTTAACCTAATCACAAGTTAACAAAGGTCACTCTCTCTCTCTCTCTCTCTCTCTCTCTCTCTCTCTCTCTCTCACTCACTCACACACACACACACACACACACACACACATCACAGGTGGGATATAGACGGGTCTGTATGCCATCAGACTCTTCAAAAAACCTAAAAAAATCTATCGACTAGCGTTTTTTTTTTTTTGTTTACTGGGTGTAGCGAACGATAGGAAACAGTCTACCAAAATCTGACGAGCTGAAGTGGGTCACAACTGGTTCACTTTCAAGATGGCCGCCGTTCATCCTGACAACCAGGAAGGCGGCTGTAACTTATTATCAGATATAGAACAATCACTTTTGTATCTGACCCCAGGGGGTGAACATTGAATGGTGACAGTCTGTGGGAATTCATTGGTGTCAATAGAATTTCACTGCGACTACTGAGGACCTTTACATCAAAGATTGTAGCCAACAATCATGGCATCATTACTATTAACTTTATTTTGAGACGCTGTTTTCAACGCAAAGAATGAAAAAACTCTTATATTTGAAACTAAATTTAACATGTTTTAGAATGTATTTCAGAGAGTATTCTGAAGCAGCCAGTCAAAAACCTTTACTAAATCAGAACCATAATAAACGTTTTAAAAACCTACCAAATACAATAGTAAAAAAAATGTTAAGCTTCACTGACACACTGTGTCAGTTTAGTGATCAACAATGTCCTCTTGTTCCTCTGGAAGCTGATGGTGAGGATTTCCACAGAACCCAAGTTGACATGATACACATGCAGAAGTACACGGAAGAATGTACCTTCTGCAACTGCAACCAGAGTACTAAAAGCAGTTTCCTACCTATACCTTGTGCAACTGCAACCAGAGTACTACAAGCAGTTTCCTAATTACCTTGTATCATTCTTATTAGTGTCAGATGCAGCATTAATTTCAGACATTATGGGTAGAAGTTAATTGTCTTTCCAATTGCATTGGTACATTGCAATTGGAAACTGCTTGTAGTACTCTAGTTGCAGTTGCAGAAGGTACATTCTTCCGTGTACTTCTGCATGTGTATCATGTCAACTTGGGTTCTGTGGAAATCCTCACCATCAGCTTCCAGAGGAACAAGAGGACATTGTTGATCACTAAACTGACACAGTGTGTCAGTGAAGCTTAACATTTTTTTTACTATTGTATTTAGTAGGTTTTTAAAACATTTATTATGGTTCTGATTTAGTAAAGGTTTTTGACTGGCTGCTTCAGAATACTCTCTGAAATACATTCTAAAACATGTTAAATTTAGCTTCAAATATAAGAGTTTTTTCATTCTTTGCGTTAAAAACAGCGTCTCAGAATAAAGTTAATAGTACTGATGCCATGATTGTTGGCTACAATCTTTGATGTAAAGGTCCTCAGTAGTCGCAGTGAAATTCTATTGGCACCAATGAATTCCCTGACCTTAAAACCCTGGGTCAGATACAAGAGTGATTGTTCTGTATCTAATAATAAGTAAGTTACAGCCGCCTTCCTGGTTGTCAGGATATTTTGGTAGACTGTTTTCCTGTCGTTTACGGAACTCAGCAGGTCAAAATAAAACACTGAACACCCTTTTGTTTTAAGTTATTTTTTTCTATATAAACTGACCCACCTAGCAAGAGCAGAGTTAAAAGACGAGGAAGGACCAGGGACTCCATCTGTCTGTCTGTCTCTCTTTGTAGCGTGTGACAGTAAGTAGTCTATTCAGATATCTGAGAAGAGGGAGTGGAAATACAAGTAGGAGATTACAATGGAACTCTCTGCATTATACTGGAACCCTCTGCATTATACTGGAGCCTTCTGCATTATACTGGAGCCTTCTGCATTATACTGGAACCCTCTACATTATACTGGAACTCTCTGCATTATACTGGAACTCCCTGCATTATACTGGAACCCTCTGCATTATACTGGAACCCTCACCATTTTAGTGGTCCTGCTGCCTTATAGTAGAATCCTCTGCATTGTAATGGAACACACACCACAATAAAGAAGCACTCACCACTATAATGGAACACTCTGTATTAGATACAAGTCATTTCATTGAAGCCTTTTATTCTCAGCAGGTACTGGAGTTTCTTACACAGTATATAACACTCCATTTTCCCGGATGTCATCTACGTTAAAAAATCTACGCTATAGCATCTTCAGGTTTCACTTACTGAGGTTGATGCTTGGGGAGGGAGGTTGTAGGGGCCGCTGGGGTTAGGAAAGACTGGGATGGGGAGGAGTTTAGGGGGAGAGGATGAATGGGGGGGGGGACTTTTGGGGAGGTGGAAACTACTGTCAGTGGTACTCTAAACCATGATTTGAGCACCACTGTGTTGGTGGTGCTCTGTTGTGAGCACCACTGTGTTGGTGTTCTCATAGTGGTTGTAACTGAAGTAGTCGTATTGCTTATAATGGTAACACTGTTGTGTGTGTGTGTGTGTGTGTGTGTGTGTGTGTGTGTGTGTGTGTGTGTGTGTGTGCGTGCGTGCGTGCGTTAAATATATACTGCTTCTGGTGGTGCTGCATTGTATGTATACTGCCTCTTGTGGTTCTACATTGAATATATATACTGTCTCTGGTGGTGCTAGACACGAAGGACAAACATGATTTTCTGGTGCTTAAGTGAGTGGTGGTGATGGTGAGTGGTGGTGATGGTGAGTGGTGATGGTGAGTGGTGGTGGTGATGGTGAGTGGTGGTGATGGTGAGTGGTGGTGGTGGTAGTGTGAGTGGTGGTGATGGTGGTGGTGTGAGTGGTGGTGGTGGTGGTGGTATGAGTGGTGGTGATGGTGAGTGGTGGTGATGGTGAGTGGTGGTGATGGTGAGTGGTGATGGTGAGTGGTGGTGGTGGTGATGGTGAGTGGTGGTGGTGGTAGTGTGAGTGGTGGTGATGGTGGTGGTGTGAGTGGTGGTATGAGTGGTGGTGATGGTGAGTGGTGATGGTGAGTGGTGGTGGTGGTGAGTGGTGGTGATGGTGGTGGTGTGAGTGGTGGTGTGAGTGGTGGTGATGGTGGTGGTGGTGTGAGTGGTGGTGGTGGTGTGAGTGGTTGTGATGGTGGTATGAGTGGTGGTGATGGTGAGTGGTGGTGATGCTGAGTGGTGGTGGTGGTGAGTGGTGGTGATGGTGGTGGTGTGAGTGGTGGTGGTGGTGTGAGTGGTGGTGATGGTGGTGGTGTGAGTGGTGGTGGTGGTGTGAGTGGTGGTGATGGTGGTGGTGTGAGTGGTGGTGGTGGTGTGAGTGGTGGTGGTGGTGTGAGTGGTGGTGATGGTGGTGTGAGTGGTGGTGATGGTGGTGTGAGTGGTGGTGGTGGTGTGAGTGGTGGTGTGGTAGAGATATTATTGATGACGCTGAGTGAATGGGAGGCAGGAAGGTTGCGTGGTCTCTACTACCCACACTGTGAACACCTGGTAACTACGGTGAAACCATGTACGGTGAGAGAGAGAGAGAGAGCCCTTCCTGCTTCTCTGAAGACTTCAGGCTCGCTTTCCCCTGCTCCTCTCTCTCTCTCTCTCTCTCTCTCTCTCTCTCTCTCTCTCTCTCTCTCTCTCTCTCTCTCTCTCTCTCTCTCTCTCTCTCTCCCCCTCTCCCCGGCTCACACAACTGTTGCTGCCGCCGCCGCCGCTGCCGCTGCTCCCGCCGCCGCCGCTGCCACTGCTGCCGCTGGAGCCGCTATGTCTCGCCAGTCCTTGCGCACCTGCCTGACCCTCCACACACCTGTCCGTGCCACCTGCCGCCGTCGTGCCGCTACAGTGCCGCTGCAGTGCCGCCTTATAAGGCTTCAGTGCGCGTCCCTCTTTATTTATTTGGGGGGTTTAATGCACTCTCTCATGCGATGTTTCTCATTTGATGTTTCTCATGCGGCGTTTCTCATGCGATGTTTCCCATGCGACGTTTTCCATGCGATGTTTCTCATGCAAAAATTGCCTTGAAATCAAAATTATTTTTGGTTTCTGTGTTTTCGTGTGATATTCCGTTATCTCGTGTTAAATTGTGTGTCGTGTTATCTATGTCGTGTTATCTCGCGTACTTTGCGTTAAGTTCTATCTCCTCTTGCGCGCGCTACGTGTTATCTCGTGTTTTATGTGCTATGTTTTATAGTGTTTGTGTTAGGTTGTGTTATCTCGTGTGTGTGTGTGTGTGTGTGTGTGTGTGTGTGTGTGTACTCACCTATATGTAGTTGCAGGGGTTGATTCATAGCTCCAGACCCCGCCTCTCCACTGGTCGCTTCTAGGTCCACTCTCTCTCTGCTCCATGATCTGTATCGTATCTCTTCTTAAAGTTGTGTATGGATCCTGCCTCCACTACTTCACTCTCCAGACTATTCCACTTCCTGACAACTCTGTGACTGAAGAAATACTTCCTAACATCTCTGTGACTCGTCTGAGTCTTCAACTTCCAATTGTGACCTCTTGTTGCTGTGTCCCATCTCTGGAACATTCTGTCTCCATCCACCTTGTGTGTGTGTTGTGTGTGTTGTGTGTTTGTGTGTGTTGTGTGTTGTGTGTGTGTTGTGTTGTGTGTGTGTGTTGTGTTGTGTGTGTGTGTTGTGTGTGTTTTGTGTGTTGTGTTGTGTGTGTGTGTATTGTGTGTTGTGTTGTGTGTGTGTTGTGTGTGTGTTGTGGTGAGTGTAAGACAGCTGCAATATTTAAGACTGGCTAAGACAGATGCAATAATTAAGACTGGCTAAGACAGATGCAATAATTAAGACTGGCTAAGACAGATGCCAGTAGACAGAAGCTGTGCATCACAGAGGTCAGCTGATCATAGCTTAAGAACACAATAAACTATTAAAATAAAAGATCTTGAAAAATATGAAAAAAGAGGCTGGATAAATGTACAAAATTGAGAAGGCCTGTAGGCCTTCTGCAGTGTTGCTTGGATGCTGCGCAGACGTGGGTGGCTGGAAGCAGTAAAAAAAACACCAGACCAACACTAGTGGTCCCTACCAAGACCACTAGTGTTGTTCAGTCTATGTTACGTTGTGTTATCCAGTACCTTGTATGTGTTAGGTCTTGTTATCCCGTGTTATGTGTTTGTGTTACATTGTGTTATTTCCTTGTTACCTTGTATGAGCGACGTTTCTCGTCTCTTGTTGTATGTTATACCTTTGAAGGGCTTCGAGAGTTTTCCTTCTCCTGCAGCCCGGTCCTGTGCCACCAGGCTTGTCTGGTCCTTTCCTGGTTAACCAGACTGTTGCTGCTGGCGGCTCACTGGGAAATATATCCAGCACAGCCTGGTTGGCCCGGGACTTGACGGAGGTACTTGTCCAGTTTCCTCTAGAAGACTTCTACATTTGTTCCAGCAGTGTTTCTGATATCTTCTGGTAAGATATTGAATAGTCTGGGACCATGGATGTTGATATATTGTTCTCTAATTGTGCCCACGACGCCCCTCCTTTTTACTGGATCTGAAGTACCTAGCACTTACTTATTATGTATCTCTCCTTCGCTTTACTCAATACATACAACATGTAAAACAACTCTGTGAAACATTAGTGAACTTCCAAGCGCTTTCGTGATTTACCGCATTATCAAGGTTCTTGATAATGTGAGAAATCACGAAATCGCTTGAAATTTCACTATTTTGACAGTGGTTGTTTTCCATGTTGTGATATCACGTGATTACCGTGATCTTATTGCATCATTTATTTAGGCGTTCCAAGTAATTTAAGTGCTTTATTGGCTCTGTGATCTTTGAACCTGTTCCAACTCTGATCTCTCTCCTGCCGTTAACAGAGTAGGACAGAGCTGCGTTAGTTGTCTGATATGTACTTACTGAGCTAGCGTGCTTCCAGGAACTATTGCTAGTACAACACTATGATTTACTATCTTTCATTTCATGTTCGGCATGTTGCAGTCTCCAAGGAGGATAATCCTTGGTGTGGGGGTTTTCATTACATTCAAGACAACTAGTATCTATATTCCTTATCTGATACGTGAATTCCTCAGCCGTGACCGACGGTGGGTTATATAGAAGGGTAATTATGGAGTCCTATTTTCCATGCTAATTCCTAGAAGTTCTACTATATCATTTGATGAGCTTAATAGTTGTGTACAACAAAGAGTCTCCGTGCAGTTCTACTCGTCCCTGTGACAGTTAGGTTTTAACCACACTCTCACCTTACAAAGCTTCCTTCTATGTGTTTCTCTAAACGCTACAAACATCATTTGTCTCGGCGAGGAGGACACTTATTTAGCTAACTTTATCATTTCTCTTTGGTTTTAAACCTTGTATGTTTGAAAATTGGAAGGAGAATATACCATTTGAGTTGTTTTGGTTTAGTTGTTGTTAGTACCGCTGATGGTGCACCATCGTGTGACGTGGCTCTTGGTCGACATATGTCTGGTGGTTCCAGTGTTGACAATAATGTGGCATGTTGTAATTTTGGTGTGTGTGTGTGTGTGTGTGTGTGTGTGTGTGTGTGTGTGTGTTCAATGGGTTTCTCCCTGTTCTTCTTGCATAATTTTCGCTTCTGAGAAAATGTTTCTTCTCATTGTTTTGCTCATCTTCCATTTCTTGACACACAAGTCTGTGTGTTTGTGTTCTTGCGAGGAGGTTACGTTAGGTTCGTCAGGAAACAAAACAGGTGTTTCCTGACGCGGCTCTTAGTCATATGATGACCCGCCGTTGGAGCTTTTGGTCATCTGACCGAGGCCTTTCACTGGCTTACCAGTTCACACCTTTCAAAATTATAGTCATAGTTCTAAGCACTTATTCATATCGTGGAGTTTTGGACAGCTTAGGTCGCAACCCTTGTACATATCTGGGTGGAAATACCAGCACTTATCATTAGAGCAGCACTTTTTCCTCTCTCAACATGAATTAAACACGTGTGCAGCATCTGGGTATCTTTACTGGTAGACGTTTCACCATCCACTGGCTTTATCAGTACAATACAAGGGCATAATTTGTAAGTAGAACTGTGTACAAGAGATGGGGTAATCAGTCCCTCAGTCTTGTAGTTGAAGATCACCGTAGACGCGAGGAATCTGAAATATTTTCTTGAAGACCGACACTTATACTGACATTCTCAGCCTCATTTACTTCTGAGTTTCCTGGGTTTACCTAACTATCCTGCTCTGGGTTTTCCTGGCTATCCTGCTCTGGATTTACCTGGCTAACCTGCTCTGGGTTTACCTACCTATCCTGCACTGGGTTTACCTACCTATCCAGCACTGGGTTTACCTACCTATCCAGCACTGGGTTTTCCTGGCTATCCTGCTCTGGGTTTACCTACCTATCCAGCACTGGGTTTACCTACCTATCCAGCACTGGGTTTTCCTGGCTATCCTGCTCTGGGTTCACTTACCTATCCTGCTCTGGGTTTACCTACCTATCCAGCACTGGGTTTACCTATCTATCCTGCTCTGGGTTTACCTACCTATCCAGCACTGGGTTTACCTATCTATCCTGCTCTGGGTTTACCTACCTATCCTGCACTGGGTTTACCTACCTATCCAGCACTGGGTTTACCTACCTATCCAGCACTGGGTTTTCCTGGCTATCCTGCTCTGGGTTTACCTACCTATCCTGCACTGGGTTTACCTACCTATCCTGCTCTGGGTTCACTTACCTATCCTGCACTGGGTTTACCTACCTATCCAGCACTGGGTTTACCTACCTATCCAGCACTGGGTTTACCTATCTATCCTGCACTGGGTTTACCTATCTATCCTGCTCTGGGTTTACCTACCTATCCAGCACTGGGTTTACCTACCTATCCTGCTCTGGGTTTACCTACCTATCCAGCACTGGGTTTACCTACCTATCCTGCACTGGGTTTACCTACCTATCCTGCACTGGGTTTACCTACCTATCCTGCTCTGGGTTTACCTACCTATCCAGCACTGGGTTTACCTACCTATCCAGCACTGGGTTTACCTACCTATCCAGCACTGGGTTTACCTACCTATCCAGCACTGGGTTTACCTACCTATCCAGCACTGGGTTTACCTACCTATCCAGCACTGGGTTTACCTACCTATCCAGCACTGGGTTTACCTATCTATCCTGCTCTGGGTTTACCTACCTATCCAGCACTGGGTTTACCTACCTATCCAGCACTGGGTTTACCTACCTATCCAGCACTGGGTTTACCTACCTATCCAGCACTGGGTTTACCTATCTATCCTGCTCTGGGTTTACCTACCTATCCAGCACTGGGTTTACCTACCTATCCAGCACTGGGTTTACCTACCTATCCAGCACTGGGTTTACCTATCTATCCTGCTCTGGGTTTACCTACCTATCCAGCACTGGGTTTACCTATCTATCCTGCTCTGGGTTTACCTACCTATCCAGCACTGGGTTTACCTATCTATCCTGCTCTGGGTTTACCTACCTATCCAGCACTGGGTTTACCTATCTATCCTGCTCTGGGTTTACCTACCTATCCAGCACTGGGTTTACCTACCTATCCTGCTCTGGGTTTACCTACCTATCCAGCACTGGGTTTACCTACCTATCCTGCACTGGGTTTACCTACCTATCCTGCACTGGGTTTACCTACCTATCCTGCACTGGGTTTACCTACCTATCCAGCACTGGGTTTACCTACCTATCCAGCACTGGGTTTTCCTGGCTATCCTGCTCTGGGTTTACCTACCTATCCTGCACTGGGTTTACCTACCTATCCTGCTCTGGGTTCACTTACCTATCCTGCACTGGGTTTACCTACCTATCCAGCACTGGGTTTACCTACCTATCCAGCACTGGGTTTACCTACCTATCCTGCACTGGGTTTACCTACCTATCCTGCACTGGGTTTACCTACCTATCCAGCACTGGGTTTTCCTGGCTATCCTGCTCTGGGTTTACCTACCTATCCAGCACTGGGTTTACCTACCTATCCAGCACTGGGTTTACCTACCTATCCAGCACTGGGTTTACCTACCTATCCAGCACTGGGTTTACCTACCTATCCAGCACTGGGTTTACCTATCTATCCTGCTCTGGGTTTACCTACCTATCCAGCACTGGGTTTACCTACCTATCCAGCACTGGGTTTACCTACCTATCCAGCACTGGGTTTACCTATCTATCCTGCTCTGGGTTTACCTACCTATCCAGCACTGGGTTTACCTATCTATCCTGCTCTGGGTTTACCTACCTATCCAGCACTGGGTTTACCTATCTATCCTGCTCTGGGTTTACCTACCTATCCAGCACTGGGTTTACCTATCTATCCTGCTCTGGGTTTACCTACCTATCCAGCACTGGGTTTACCTACCTATCCTGCTCTGGGTTTACCTACCTATCCAGCACTGGGTTTACCTACCTATCCTGCACTGGGTTTACCTACCTATCCTGCACTGGGTTTACCTACCTATCCTGCACTGGGTTTACCTACCTATCCAGCACTGGGTTTACCTACCTATCCAGCACTGGGTTTTCCTGGCTATCCTGCTCTGGGTTTACCTACCTATCCTGCACTGGGTTTACCTACCTATCCTGCTCTGGGTTCACTTACCTATCCTGCACTGGGTTTACCTACCTATCCAGCACTGGGTTTACCTACCTATCCAGCACTGGGTTTACCTACCTATCCTGCACTGGGTTTACCTACCTATCCTGCACTGGGTTTACCTACCTATCCAGCACTGGGTTTTCCTGGCTATCCTGCTCTGGGTTTACCTACCTATCCAGCACTGGGTTTACCTACCTATCCTGCTCTGGGTTTACCTACCTATCCAGCACTGGGTTTACCTACCTATCCTGCTCTGGGTTCACTTACCTATCCTGCACTGGGTTTACCTACCTATCCAGCACTGGGTTTACCTACCTATCCTGCACTGGGTTTACCTATCTATCCTGCACTGGGTTTACCTACCTATCCTGCTCTGGGTTCACTTACCTATCCTGCACTGGGTTTACCTACCTATCCAGCACTGGGTTTACCTACCTATCCTGCACTGGGTTTACCTACCTATCCTGCTCTGGGTTCACTTACCTATCCTGCACTGGGTTTACCTACCTATCCAGCACTGGGTTTACCTACCTATCCTGCACTGGGTTTACCTACCTATCCTGCACTGGGTTTACCTACCTATCCTGCACTGGGTTTACCTACCTATCCAGCACTGGGTTTACCTACCTATCCTGCACTGGGTTTACCTACCTATCCAGCACTGGGTTTACCTACCTATCCTGCACTGGGTTTACCTACCTATCCTGCACTGGGTTTACCTACCTATCCAGCACTGGGTTTACCTACCTATCCTGCACTGGGTTTACCTACCTATCCTGCACTGGGTTTACCTACCTATCCTGCTCTGGGTTCACTTACCTATCCTGCACTGGGTTTACCTACCTATCCAGCACTGGGTTTACCTATCTATCCTGCACTGGGTTTACCTACCTATCCTGCACTGGGTTTACCTACCTATCCAGCACTGGGTTTTCCTGGCTATCCTGCTCTGGGTTTACCTACCTATCCTGCACTGGGTTTACCTACCTATCCTGCTCTGGGTTCACTTACCTATCCTGCACTGGGTTTACCTACCTATCCAGCACTGGGTTTACCTACCTATCCAGCACTGGGTTTACCTACCTATCCTGCACTGGGTTTACCTACCTATCCAGCACTGGGTTTACCTACCTATCCTGCACTGGGTTTACCTATCTATCCTGCTCTGGGTTTACCTACCTATCCTGCACTGGGTTTACCTACCTATCCTGCTCTGGGTTCACTTACCTATCCTGCACTGGGTTTACCTACCTATCCTGCACTGGGTTTACCTACCTATCCTGCTCTGGGTTCACTTACCTATCCTGCACTGGGTTTACCTACCTATCCAGCACTGGGTTTACCTACCTATCCTGCACTGGGTTTACCTACCTATCCAGCACTGGGTTTTCCTGGCTATCCTGCTCTGGATTTACCTGGCTATCCTGCTCTGGGTTTACCTACCTATCCTGCACTGGGTTTACCTACCTATCCTGCTCTGGGTTCACTTACCTATCCTGCACTGGGTTTACCTACCTATCCAGCACTGGGTTTACCTACCTATCCTGCACTGGGTTTACCTACCTATCCAGCACTGGGTTTTCCTGGCTATCCTGCTCTGGATTTACCTGGCTATCCTGCTCTGGGTTTACCTACCTATCCTGCACTGGGTTTACCTACCTATCCTGCTCTGGGTTCACTTACCTATCCTGCACTGGGTTTACCTACCTATCCTGCTCTGGGTTCACTTACCTATCCTGCTCTGGGTTTACCTGGCTATCCTGCTGTGCATGTATTTCTGGGGTGTCCTCATTTTGTGCACTTCCAGGCTTGTGTCTGTGTGTTCCATCACAATACATCACTGTAGCTGCCTCGTCCGCGCTATTCTGTGCTTCTAACTTCTTACTAAGCATGCCAGCTCTCATAATTTCCTCTTCCCACTTCATCTGTATGTATGGTAGGTTCTTCAAGACTGTTTCTGTTCCTTGTTAATGTTTAAAACATCTGTTTCTTTCTCTCTCTCTCTCTCTCTCTCTCTCTCTCTCTCTCTCTCTCTCTCTCTCTCTCTCTCTCTCTCTCTCTCTCTCTAGTTCCTGACACATCCTCAGTCTCTTTCTCCTATACTTAAATTTCTTGTCATACTTTCTACAGACTTCGTTCGTTGTGTGTGTGTGTGTTTTACGTTGTGTTATCTCGTGGTGTGTGTGTTACGTTGTGTTATCTCGTGGTGTGTGTGTGTGTGTGTTAGGTTGTGTTATCTCATATTGGGTGGTGTTATCTCGTGTTGTGTGTGTATGAGGTTGTGTTATCCCGTGTTGTACGTGTGTTAGGTTGTATTATCCTGTGTGTTATCCTATATTAATCTTAATTCTTTATTTGAGTTATCCTGCTCGTCTGTTCTCCAGATGTTATTTTGTGTTACTGAACCTGTTATCATTTAATATTTCTTGTTTGGTATCCTGAGTTATCTTCCATCTCCTGTTCTTGTGTTATCAGGTCTTATCTGTGTACCATACTGTGTTATCTTTGTGTTATGCTGGTTATCTTATTCCCCTTTATCATTTCTTATCTGGAGTTACCTTAACTGTCTTTATCCCTGAGTTATCTTCCGTCACCCTCACTCCTCTCTCCATTTTTAACTGCTCTCATTCTCACTCCTCTGCTCATTCTCACTCATTCTCCTTCATTCTCACTCTCCTCATTCTCACTATATCTCTCTCATGTTTTATCTGCATGCTCTGTATTCTTTTATTGCACAGTCACACACACAGTGTGTGTGTGTGTGTGTGTGTGTGTGTGTGTGTGTGTGTGTGTGTGTAGTGAGATTGATTCACTTTGACTCGTGGTGACATGTGTCTGACCTGAAGTGAAACATGTTATCTTGAAGTGAAGTGACAAGTATTGACCTAAAGTGACGAAGCATTGATCAGTAGTTAAGAGTTCTCAAATTGTATCTTAATCATATGTTTAGCTCTGTGTAGAGCTTTATCAAGTTATGTTTGGCTGTATGTAGAGCTTTATCAAGTTATGTTTGGCTGTATGTAGAGCTTTATCAAGTTATGTTTGGCTGTATGTAGAGCTTTATCAAGTTATGTTTGTCTGTATGTAGAGCTTTATCAAGTTATGTTTGGCTGTATGTAGAGCTATATCAAGTTATGTTTGTCTGTATGTAGAGCTTTAGCAAGTTATGTTTGGTTGTATGTAGAGTTTTAGCAAGTTATGCTTAGCGCTGTGTAGAGCTTTATCAAGTTATGTTTGGCTGTGTGTAGAGCTTTATCAAGTTATGTTTGGCTGTATGTAGAGCTTTATCAAGTTATGTTTGGCTGTATGTAGAGCTTTATCAAGTTATGTTTGTCTGTATGTAGAGCTTTAGCAAGTTATGCTTAGCGCTGTGTAGAGCTTTATCAAGTTATGTTTGGCTGTATGTAGAGCTTTATCAAGTTATGTTTGGCTGTATGTAGAGCTTTATCAAGTTATGTTTGGCTGTATGTAGAGCTTTATCAAGTTATGTTTGTCTGTATGTAGAGTTTTAGCAAGTTATGCTTAGCGCTGTGTAGAGCTTTATCAAGTTATGTTTGGCTGTGTGTAGAGCTTTATCAAGTTATGTTTGGCTGTATGTAGAGCTTTATCAAGTTATGTTTGGTTGTATGTAGAGCTTTATCAAGTTATGTTTGGCTGTATGTAGAGCTTTATCAAGTTATGTTTGGTTGTATGTAGAGCTTTATCAAGTTATGTTTGGTTGTATGTAGAGCTTTATCAAGTTATGTTTGGTTGTATGTAGAGCTTTATCAAGTTATGTTTGGTTGTATGTAGAGCTTTATCAAGTTATGTTTGGTTGTGTGTAGAGCTTTATCAAGTTATGTTTGGTTGTATGTAGAGCTTTATCACGTTATGTTTGGCTGTATGTAGAGCTTTATCAAGTTATGTTTGGCTGTATGTAGAGCTTTATCAAGTTATGTTTGGCTGTATGTAGAGCTTTATTAAGTTATGTTTGTAGAGCTTTATTAAGTTATGTTTGGTTGTATGTAGAGCTTTATCAAGTTATGTTTGGTTGTGTGTAGAGCTTTATCAAGTTATGTTTGGTTGTGTGTAGAGCTTTATCAAGTTATGTTTGGTTGTGTGTAGAGCTTTATCAAGTTATGTTTGGTTGTGTGTAGAGCTTTATCAAGTTATGTTTGGTTGTATGTAGAGCTTTATCAAGTTATGTTTGGTTGTATGTAGAGCTTTATCAAGTTATGTTTGGTTGTGTGTAGAGCTTTATCAAGTTATGTTTGGTTGTATGTAGAGCTTTATCAAGTTATGTTTGGTTGTGTGTAGAGCTTTATCAAGTTATGTTTATTTGTATGTAGAGCTTTATCAAGTTATGTTTGGTTGTATGTAGAGCTTTATCAAGTTATGTTTGGTTGTGTGTAGAGCTTTATCAAGTTATGTTTGGTTGTATGTAGAGCTTTATCAAGTTATGTTTGGTTGTATGTAGAGCTTTATTAAGTTATGTTTGGCTTTATGTAGAGCTTTATCAAGTTATGTTTGGCTTTATGTAGAGCTTTATCAAGTTATGTTTGGTTGTATGTAGAGCTTTATCAAGTTATGTTTGGCTGTATGTAGAGCTTTATCAAGTTATGTTTGGCTGTATGTAGAGCTTTATCAAGTTATGTTTGGTTGTATGTAGAGCTTTATCAAGTTATGTTTGGCTGTATGTAGAGCTTTATCAAGTTATGTTTGGTTGTATGTAGAGCTTTATCAAGTTATGTTTGGCTGTATGTAGAGCTTTATCAAGTTATGTTTGGTTGTATGTAGAGCTTTATCAAGTTATGTTTGGTTGTATGTAGAGCTTTATCAAGTTATACTTGATAAAGATTATGAAGTATGACTATGTATTTCTACTAGTGAGTTAGAGAGAGAGAGAGAGAGAGAGAGAGAGAGAGAGAGAGAGAGAGAGAGAGAGAGAGAGAGAGAGAGAGAGAGAGAGAGAGAGAGAGAGAGAGAGCTTAGGGAACAATATATTTATTTCCCCCCCCCGTCTCTCTCTCTCTCTCTCTCTCTCTCTCTCTCTCTCTCTCTCTCTCTCTTTAAGTTTAAGAAAACATTAATTGGACGGGGGACAGTTTTAATTCGAAATTTGTCTTGGTCTGTTAACCATCAGAAGGAAAAAAGGTAACGCCATTTTTTGTCTCCTTTTCCGGGTAAATATTTTAGGGGAATTTTAATTACAAGTCTGAACAGGTGTGCACTGTCATCTATAAGAATAGGGAGACGTGTGCACACAGGCATAAGAATAGGGAGACGTGTGCACACAGGCATAAGAATAGGGAGACGTGTGCACACAGGCATAAGAATAGGGAGACGTGTGCACACAGGCATGAGAGTAGGGAGACGTGTGCACACAGGCATAAGAATAGGGAGACGTGTGCACACAGGCATAAGAATAGGGAGACGTGTGCACACAGGCATAAGAATAGGGAGACGTGTGCACACAGGCATAAGAATAGGAAGACGTGTGCACACAGGCATAAGAATAGGAAGACGTGTGCACACAGGCATAAGAATAGGGAGACGTGTGCACACAGGCATGAGAATAGGAAGACGTGTGCACACAGGCATAAGAATAGGGAGACGTGTGCACACAGGCATAAGAATAGGGAGACGTGTGCACACAGGCATAAGAATAGGGAGACGTGTGCACACAGGCATAAGAATAGGGAGACGTGTGCACACAGGCATAAGAATAGGGAGACGTGTGCACACAGACATAAGAATAGGGAGACGTGTGCACACAGGCATAAGAATAGGGAGACGTGTGCACACAGGCATAAGAATAGGAAGACGTGTGCACACAGGCATAAGAATAGGGAGACGTGTGCACACAGGCATGAGAATAGGAAGACGTGTGCACACAGGCATAAGAATAGGGAGACGTGTGCACACAGGCATGAGAATAGGAAGACGTGTGCACACAGGCATGAGAATAGGGAGACGTGTGCACACAGGCATAAGAATAGGGAGACGTGTGCACACAGACATAAGAATAGGGAGACGTGTGCACACAGGCATAAGAATAGGAAGACGTGTGCACACAGGCATAAGAATAGGAAGACGTGTGCACACAGACATAAGAATAGGGAGACGTGTGCACACAGGCATAAGAATAGGAAGACGTGTGCACACAGGCATAAGAATAGGGAGACGTGTGCACACAGGCATAAGAATAGGAAGACGTGTGCACACAGGCATAAGAATAGGGAGACGTGTGCACACAGGCATAAGAATAGGGAGACGTGTGCACACAGGCATAAGAATAGGGAGACGTGTGCACACAGGCATAAGAATAGGGAGACGTGTGCACACAGGCATAAGAATAGGGAGACGTGTGCACACAGACATAAGAATAGGGAGACGTGTGCACACAGGCATAAGAATAGGGAGACGTGTGCACACAGGCATAAGAATAGGAAGACGTGTGCACACAGGCATAAGAATAGGGAGACGTGTGCACACAGGCATGAGAATAGGAAGACGTGTGCACACAGGCATAAGAATAGGGAGACGTGTGCACACAGGCATGAGAATAGGAAGACGTGTGCACACAGGCATGAGAATAGGAAGACGTGTGCACACAGGCATGTGCACTAATAGTGAGGGTGAAGATTCTTGAAGTCTAAAAACGATAAATTTTTTTTTTTGTGTTCAGACCCAGTTGAACACAATATGGTGAACAGGTGTCAAGCATTTGCAGTGGTGAACACAGCTTGAACACCCTGAACAAATGTAAATACGCATGATGAACAGTTGTGAACATGCAGGATGCGTAGATACAACGAACAGATAGGGTAGTAGAGTAATAATTATGTTTATTTCTTCCTGTACATGTACAAGGTATACAGACCATAGCTGACATCACTGACATACTGCTATATAGAAAGCCGCTTGTTATGCTGAGCATTTCCAGCAAATTAGGTCAGTTTTGTCCCAGGATGCGACCCACACCAGTCCACTAACACCCAGGATGCGACCCACACCAGTCCACTAACACCCAGGATGCGACCCACACCAGTCCACTAACACCCAGGATGCGACCCACACCAGTCCACTAACACCCAGGATGCGACCCACACCAGTCCACTAACAGCCAGGATGCGACCCACACCAGTCCACTAACACCCAGGATGCGACCCACACCAGTCCACTAACACCCAGGATGCGACCCACACCAGTCCACTAACACCCAGGATGCGACCCACACCAGTCCACTAACACCCAGGATGCGACCCACACCAGTCCACTAACACGCAGGATGCGACCCACACCAGGCCACTAACACCCTGGATGCGACCCACACCAGTCCACTAACACCCTGGATGCGACCCACACCAGTCCACTAACACCCAGGATGCGACCCACACCAGTCCACTAACACCCAGGATGCGACCCACACCAGTCCACTAACACCCTGGATGCGACCCACACCAGTCCACTAACACCCAGGATGCGACCCACACCAGTCCACTAACACGCAGGATGCGACCCACACCAGGCCACTAACACCCAGGATGCGACCCACACCAGTCCACTAACACGCAGGATGCGACCCACACCAGTCCACTAACACCCAGGATGCGACCCACACCAGTCCACTAACACGCAGGATGCGACCCACACCAGTCCACTAACACGCAGGATGCGACCCACACCAGTCCACTAACACCCAGGATGCGACCCACACCAGTCCACTAACACCCAGGATGCGACCCACACCAGTCCACTAACACGCAGGATGCGACCCACACCAGTCCACTAACACCCAGGATGCGACCCACACCAGTCCACTAACACCCAGGATGCGACCCACACCAGTCCACTAACACCCAGGATGCGACCCACACCAGTCCACTAACACCCAGGATGCGACCCACACCAGTCCACTAACACCCAGGATGCGACCCACACCAGTCCACTAACACCCAGGATGCGACCCACACCAGTCCACTAACACCCAGGATGCGACCCACACCAGTCCACTAACACCCAGGATGCGACCCACACCAGTCCACTAACACCCAGGATGCGACCCACACCAGTCCACTAACACCCAGGATGCGACCCACACCAGTCCACTAACACCCAGGATGCGACCCACACCAGTCCACTAACACCCAGGATGCGACCCACACCAGTCCACTAACACCCAGGATGCGACCCACACCAGTCCACTAACACCCAGGATGCGACCCACACCAGTCCACTAACACCCAGGTACCTATTTTACTGCTAGGTGAACATGGACAGCGGGTGTCTTAAGGAAACACGCTCCAGTGTTTTCACCCGTTGCGGGGATCGAACCACGGAGAGTGGTGTGAACACGTATAACGCAGAGGTGGCATGAACAAGTGCATAAGAACAGGTGTGAAGAAAACACTTACAGTCGCATGGATGTTGACAGTCGTTTAGAGGAAGTCTTAATACGAGTGAGTGTCTTTGATGACTTGTCTCCCCCTGGCTCTCTCTCTCTTCACTTCCTGGTATGTTCTCTCCCTCTCTCTCTCTCTCTCTCTCTCTCTCTCTCTCTCTCTCTCTCTCTCTCTCTTGCCGTCTCCTTGTCTCTTCACTTCCTTGTATACGGTCTCTCCTGTCTTTGGTTTCTGGTAGACGGTGTGCGCCTCTTCCTCCTGTCATCTACACCTGCTCTGAGTATAGACAGACAGGACGTCTATCAAGTTTTTGATGAACGAACACTCGAGCCTTCACCACCTCTTTTGTTGAAGCACTCACACGGGTCTACCGCTTTACACATTATTATTATTATTATCATCATTATTATTAGTAGTATTATTTGTATCGGTCTTCTATTTGACTGTGACCTCTTGGTCTACCTGTCTTTTGTTCAGTGGTGGTCCCGGTGGGCCCTAGAGATGAACAGCTGGCTATATAGGAGGTGGGTTTGTGGCCTGCTGTAACTCTCAGGAATGATCACTACTTGGCAGGTACGCCTCACTCATGGTCAGTGTGTGAGATGCTGCGTCTCTGTACAGCTGGTCACATGACCTTCCTTGTTGACACCCTGAACATCTAGGTTTCTGCTAGCGACTTGAACAGTTTTCGCAACCTGTTTTTTCTAGCACGTTTCGTAGGCAGTCGATTTTTTTCCCTGAAACATTTCTTAAGTGTGTTGACGGCAGGGTGAGGAGTCTTGGACCTCGCAAATTAGCGAAGTGTTCTCTTATTGTATCTGTTACTCCTCTGCTTTTCACTGGGTTTATTCTGTAGTTTGTCCGTATGTCTCGCTTCATTGTCTTCCCCTCCCTCTGTATCGCCTGGTTCTCCCCTTTGTCACACTCGTGTGTGTATGTGTAGGTGTGTATATGTCACACTGCTGGTGTATTCTGGTGTTTTTTTGTCTGGTTTCCACTGCAGCATTCAAGTCCCGCTCCACTGGTGCCACTAGGGTGCCACAAGCAACAATAGTGCCAGCAGCAGGCGGTGAGAGGAGGGAGATGCACTTACGGAAGGGGGAAGGAAAAGGGATGTGGAGGAAAGGATATGCAGAAAAGAGGGATATGAATGGAAAGGCTGGTGGGGAGGGGGGATGAAGGGGGCGGAGAATGCAGTTTTTTTTTCATTACGCATAAAGGCCACACAGATCACATGACTGACAAAGTACAAATCCTGAAGATTTCGAAAAAGAAACAGAAAATATACCCACTCATGCATCACCTTTACCGGATTCATGGAATTCCTTGTTTATAAACAGTTTCAAAATACCACTAGTATGAACACACATTATTTTTCAGAGGAAGACTTTGTATCTGGGTGAGATACCAGAGACCTTGAAGGGCACTAACCAAAAATTAGCGACCGGCAGCCCTAACATCCCTCAGCATAAGTCTTCGAAAGACCGATGAGATGCTAAATTTCAAACTTTATTGAACAATACAACCTGCACGACCCAAACCAGTACGGTTTTATAACCGAAAGATAATGCTTGTCACAACTGTTAAACCACTGTCAGAATTACGGAGGCGTTGGAAGAAAACCAAAACTCAGGTGTGGTATTTGCAGATTTCACAAAGTCTTGTGATTGAATATAAATTGAAGCCGTTAGGTATAACGGGGAAAGCAACCAACTATATTTTAAATTTTGATAAACAGAACACATAAGAAAGAGGGAACACTGCAGCAGGCCTACTGACCCATGCGAAGCAGGCCTACTGACCCACCTAGCCAGGTTACTTCCACTTAAGGAAGGAGCACGGAATCCTACCTAGTAGCACAAGCTAGTCAGGTCCAACTCACACTCGTGTGTTTATCTAACCTATTTTTAAAATTACACAACGTTTTCGTTCCTATGACAGTACTCGGGAGTTTGTTCCACTCATCCACAAATCTATTACCAAACCAGTGCCTTCCTATATCCTTCTTGAATCTGAATTTTTCCAACTTAAAACCATCGCTGCGAGTCCTGTCTTGGCTGGATATTTTCAACACGCTATTTACATCCCCTTTATTTATTCCTGTTTTCCATTTATACACCTCAATCATATCCCCCCTAATTCTACGCCTTTCTAGAGATTCAGCGCCCTCAGTAAACAGTACAAAATCTAGCATTAGGACAGTAAACAGCTCAGTACCTCGAGGCACAGTCCTGGCACTCTTATTGTTTATCCTCATAGTGAATGTAAGAAAAAACTCTCCCAACAGTTTCACATAATCATTTGCAGATAACAAAGCATGAAAATCTCCTCAATAGAGGACACGAAAAAATGCAAGAAAATATAAACAAAATCTTCCAGTGGGCAGTGGAAAATATAAGTCGTTCAATGGTGACAAGTTGCAACTGCTTAGATATGGAAAAAATGAACTCGAGAGACTGTTGACAAAACTCGAAGATCACCAAATACAACGAAAGGAACATGCGTAAGATATGGGTGTAATAATGTCAGCTGACCTTTGTTTCAAGGAACACAATAAGGCAAATATCACCAAAACCAGGAAAATGATGGGGTGAATAATGAGAACTTTCAAGACTAAGGGAAATAGGGCTAATAGTGACACTTTTCAAATCGAGTATTGTTCAGTGTTGATGGTTCTTTTCAGGGCAAGAGAGACATCAGAGCCGAAACAGATTCAAAGACCATGTACGACTCGCATAACACCAATAATGCATTAAAGTTACTGGGAACATTTCAGAATCCTAAATACGGACTCATTGGAGCTGAGGAGAGAGAGATACATGATAATATATACGTCGAAAGTACTTAAGGGGTTGGTCCCAACTCTGCACACTGCCGTAGCAACATACTGGAGTGAGAGACATGGGAGAAAGTGTAAAATATACTAAGTGAAAAGCAAGGTCACAATAAGAGAACATTGTATCAACATCCATAGTCCCAGACTATTTAGCATTTTACCAGAAGATGTCAGAAACACTGCTGGAACAAGTGTAGAAAAATCCTCAAGAGGAAACTGGACCAGTACCTCCGCCAAGTGCCAGATCAACCAGGCTGTGATGGATATGTTGGCCAGAAGGCTACCGGTAGCAGATAAGCTTGGCCCAAGGGTCGGGCTGCGGGAGAAGAAAAACTCTTGAAACTCATTAAAGGTATATGAAATTCAGGGGGGTTGAGCACTGCCATCTTGGGGTATTCAGGGGATAATGTTATCAAGCATTTTGACGGTGCTGTTGGAAAAGCTGACAGCTCACTGCTTGGGAAGAGTCTTCAATATCAGGTGAGTTAAGTCTGTGGCTGACGCTGTGTTGAGTTACCTCACCGCCACCTTGATGGTATCACTGCTGTGTTACAACCTTGACGGTATCACTGCTGCACTACAGCCTCCTTGATGGTATCAATGCTACGTTACAACCTCCTTGAAGTAGCACTCTTACGTTACAAACTCCCTTAAGATATTCTTGCTACGTAGCGCGCCCTAGTAACCAAATTAAGAGTGAATCTCTCTGGTAGTGGCGACGCGGGTTTTTGACAAAGATATGTGGGAATTAATATAGCAGTTAAATCTCAGATTATTAGAGTTACCCCCAGAAAACCGGCGACCGAACCTGAAATCATTAGTTACCCCCAGAAAACAGCAACTGAGCCTCAGAGTTTGCCAGAGTTACCCCCCACATCCCTCCCCCGAAAAATAAACACAATGAAGCGTTGTCCATTAGAAGCCAGAAGTAAATATTGCTGTTATTAGAAGTAATTATGAAAGTTTGACTGGCCGGAAGTAATTATTTGCCTCGTGTTTTGAATCTCAAAGTTAAGGGTGTCGGTTGTCAACGCGGCCGCGCCGGAACACCACGCAGCTACGTCAGGGTAATGACTTGGAGCTCTCAGAGAGTAGCTGTAGAGAGCGTAATGATAGTGCTCATGCAGAAGAGAAGATAGAAAATGTGGCCTTCAGCAACCCGCTGAAGAGGCGGCGACTCGAACTGTGATCCTTGCTTATGGCAGGCACTTATGTGACATAAGTTCATTGTTATTATTATTATTTATTATTATTATTATTATTATATACATGTCCACTGAAATATGTATGTGTCTCAGTGTGTCTATGAGAATTGTAAAGTGTGAGAGTGCTGGAAGGCCCTTTCAGAGAGACACAGGGAGTGTGCGAGAGATGAGAAACATTCTAGAAAGTGCTTCTTATATGTTGTGAGAGAGAGCAGAGTGACAAAAAAAAATGCTGGAAAGGTCTTCGGAGAGACCGTGAGAGAGAGACAGTGGATGAGGTAATTTCGGGTTGGTAATTACACAAGTACTTGTGATAGTTACTGTCTGGGAGACATACTAGCAGGGCAGGTTAGTGTCTGTCATGTGCTTCACATACCCTTCCCTTGTTTGATGGCCCTTCGCCCTTTACTGAAGGGCCTCCTCCACCCTTTACTGAAGAACTCCTTTGCTTATTGGCACCCTTGAACCCCTTTCTCTTGACTCTCTGCGTAGTAATTTGCACCCCCGTGGTTCATCTGTGTTTGTACTACCATATGTGTGACCTCTTCTTCCAGGCTTTTCATTTTGCCCTTATCCGCCCTGTCAAGTCCGCTGAGTATATTGTATATTGTAATCCCGGCTTCCTTGGGCAAGAGATGTACACCGAGAAGTGAACGTCTCTCAGTGTATATGCGCTGAGAATTTAATTTAATCCTGACTTTAAGAATTAGATCATTCTTGACTGGTGATGAAAATGTGACCCTCGTGTAGTCAGTAAGTTTGAAACCCTAGTAACCATTACCCTTCTTCATGTAAAACTAGCAGGTTCAGCTTCTTTATTGTTGCTTCGTGTGTTAGACCTGGTGGGCCCTAGAGATGAGCAGCATCTTACACAGGGCATGACCCTGTGAGACAAATCTCAGTACATTCACACTTTTAACACACACACACACACACACACACACACACACACACACACACACACACACACACGCATATGCGCGCACACACACACACACACACACACACACACACACACACACACACACACACACACACACACACACACACACACACACACACACACACACACACACATGCAATATTTAACAAGTGTTGGTCGTTTTTCGTAACCTGCTGGTCTCTAGCGGCTGTACGCGCCTGGCTGTAAGACTGCAGCAGCAGCAGCTACCGTAATACCAGAAGCAACTATAGTAGCCACAGCAGTAGCAGTTACAGTGGCCACAGCATAAGCAGCAGCAATTAGTGGCCACATCATAAGCAGCAGCAGTTAGTGGCCACAGCATAAGCAGCAGCAGTTAGTGGCTACAGCATAAGCAGCAGCAGTTAGTGGCCACAGCATAAGCAGCAGTAACAACTATAGTAGCCACAGCAGTTACAGCAGTCATAGAAGCTGTTGTAACACCAGCAACGGCGAGAGGGGGTTGCCACAACACAGCAGGGGGTTGCCACAACCACAGTAGGGGGTTGCCACAACCACAGCAGGTGGTTGTCACAACCACAGCAGGTGGTTGTCACAACCACAGCAGGTGGTTGTCACAACCACAGCAGGAAGTTGCCACTATCACAGCAGGGGTTGCCACAACACGGGGGGTTGCAACAACCACAGTAGGGGGTTGCCACAATCACAGTAGGGGGTTGCAACAACCACAGCAGGGGGTTGCCAAACTCATCTCTACACCACACCACACAATTTTTTTTCCTGCGTGAGGAGTGATTAGCGGGACTGATGCTGTGAAGTGATTATCTTCACCTGTGGGTGGTTGTCGCCTCAGTTTGTGTGTGTGTGTGTTACCATTTTGTCCTAGGCACATGTCGATTAGACACTAGGCCTGTTGTATATGAGTACGTGTGTGTGTGTGTGTGTGTGTGTGTGTGTGTGTGTGTGTGTGTGTGTGTGTGTACTCACCTATTTGTACTCACCTATTTGTGGTTTTGTGGTTGCAGGGGTCGAGTCACAGCTCCTGGCCCCGCCTCTTCGCTGATTGCTACTAGGTCCTCTCTCTCCCTGCCCCATGAGCTCTATCATACCTCGCCTTAAAACTATGTATGGTTCCCGCCTCCACTACGTCACTTTCTAGGCTATTACATGGCCTGACTACTCTATGACTGAAGAAATACTTCCTAACATCCCTTTGATTTATCTGAGTCTTCAACTTCCAATTGTGACCTCTTGTGTCTGTGTCCCATCTCTGGAACATCCCGTCTTTGTCCACCTCGTCTATTCCGCGCAGTATTTTATATGTCGTTATCATGTCTCCCCTGACCCTCCTGGCCTCCAGTGTCGTCAGGCCGATTTCCCTCAACCTTTCTTCATAGGACAATCCCCGTAGCTCTGGGACTAGTCTTGTTGCAAACCTTTGCACTTTCTCTAATTTCTTGACGTGCTTGACTAGGTGTGGATTCCAAACTGGTGCTGCATACTCCAGTATGGGCCTGACGTAAATGGTATACAGAGTCTTAAACGAATCCTTACTGAGGTATCGGAACGCTATCCGTAGGTTTGCCAGGCGCCCGTATGCTGCAGCAGTTATCTGATTGATGTGCGCCTCAGGAGATATGCTCGGTGTTATACTCACCCCCAGATCTTTTTCCTCGAGTGAGGTTTGCAGTCTTTGGCCATCTAAACTATATTGTGTCTGCGGTCTTCTTTGCCCTTCCCCAATCTTCATGACTTTGCATTTGGCAGGGTTAAATTCAAGGAGCCAGTTGCTGGACCAGGCTTGTAGCCTGTCCAGGTCTCTTTGTAGTCCTGCCTGATCCTCGTCCAATTTGATTCTTCTCATTAACTTCACATCATCTGCAAACAAGGACACTTCTGAGTCTATCCCTTCCGTTATGTCGTTCACGTATACCAAGAACAGCACAGGTCCTAGGACTGACCCCTGTGGAACCCCGCTTGTCACAGGCGCCCACTCTGACACCTCGTCGCGTACGTGTGCGTGTGAGTTTGTGTATGAGTGTGTGTGTGTGTGTGTGTGTGTGGTAGTGTGTGTGGTAGTGTGTGTGTGGTAGTGTGTGTGTGGTAGTGTGTGTGTGGTAGTGTGTGTATGAGTTTGTGTATGAGTGTTAGTTACCATTTTGTGTGTGTGTGTGTGTGTGTGTGTGTGTGTGTGTGTGTGTGTGTGTCTGTGTCTGTCTTATGATGTACTGTCTTGTGATGTACTTTCCTGTGATGTACTCTCTTGTGAAGTATTCTCTCTCTCGTAGTGTACTGTCTCTTATGATGTACTGTCTCTTGTGATGTACTGTCTCTATTGTAATATCTCAGTCTCCTGACGTTTCTTATGTCTCAGGTTGTTGGGTGTTATGGTTATATATAGTATTTCACATGACCCACCTCATCATCTGTTCAGTTTAGTCAAGACTGAAGACAAACCTCACAAGACAGGTGTCAGGGCTGAGACACTTGTGTAGAGAGGTTCCTACACCTGCCCTACAAGTGCCTAGCCACTCAGATTAACGAATCCAGGGAAAATAAAGTCACAGGGGGGAAAAAGTCACAACCTAACCTAACTTTTTTTGCGGACACAGTTGTGACTGCGTCGGCCTGCGTGCCGCTAGTAGTAACAGCTTGCTTGACCGGCAAGCTTCTGCTGTAACGTGCATCTTCTCTGTTATTGTTAGTATTACACAAGTAATGTACTACCATTGTAACACACAGTACTCTAAAAAAAAAAGGGGGGTCCAGGAACTACAGCTCGCCCCCCACACACGTGTTACTGTTGCCATGTGATAGTAACAGATTGTACAGGACGTACTGTACAATCTGTTCTCATTTCTTTCATTTCAACCTGTCACCTGTCTTCAGTTTAGTGATTGATGGCGGCCCTGTGGACTGTTTACATGGAAAATATATACGTATATTATAATAAACAATAAATACGTTTATCACACTGTGAACTTGACGCAGAGTAAGTTGCCAGACCCCCACTTATATCCTTAGTTATGTAATTATCGATACACACAAGGATAATAGATGGCAGGTTAACCAGTGTTGAGTATCTAGTTAGAGACGTAGCTGGTGCTCAACACCTATGAGGAGCGGTGGAGCACCTGTGTGGTTAATGTGTTCTTGTGTGTGTCTCGCCAGTGTTGACTGTACTAGCTCTGCAGTGTGTGTCCACTCACTCTGATATTAACAGAGACTAGAATTAACTGTGACCACAAATTGCAATTGTGGTCACAGTGGTGCCTATGCTAACCTTCCTGTGGTGTATAAATATACCTAGTTTGATGAATCTTATTGTAGCCAACTGGTCCAGTGGCTAAAGCGTCGGTCTTCAGTTTTACGACTCTAACCGCGGGTTCAAGCCCCGCCCGTGGTATTGTTTATTTCCAATTGTGTTATTGCAATTTCGTGAGTCAAGGCTGGTGAGCCTGCATCTCGGGCACCAGGGATAGTTACTGTCCTTCTAAGGAGAGGGAGGCGGGGTAATGGCCATCCTTTCTGGGATTTTTTACACACACCGGCCACCTTGTATTTTCAAGTTGACCCGTTACGTTGATTTGAGCAGTGTGTGCACACTGTGGCCAAGTCTCTCTAATATTGCTCTTGCAATTGCCACATCACTAGTTCGATCCCCAAGGCACTTACGCGCACTAATTATCATTTATTATTATTATTATTATTATTATTTAGTTTAAAAACAAATGCTTGATCTGTATGTATCACACAGTACACAAGTAGGTACTTGCGTGCAGCGCGCACACACACACACACACACACACACACACACACACACACACACACACACACACACACACACACACACACACACACACACGACGTAGTGTGTAGAGGATTGTTTATAATAATAAGTGTACTAAGTAGCGGTGACCCGTAACTTCAATAATTGTTGAAAGTTTGTTGTTGGTTAGAGAAGACAGTGTAGGCTAGTACAGGGTAGTTATCGCTAGTACAGGACAGTTACCGCAGTGGACACAAACATTGAGTGTGCGGTTGATGGTCGCGGTGAGGGCGGGGTAGAGGTGCGGGCAGCCAGCATGCTTGGTGCACTCTGCGGTATGTGCACCCCGTGTGAGGCACCCCTGCCCCTCGGTGCCCCAGTGCCCCGCTGCACCCGACACGGCCTCCCTGCTTCTGACGGCTCGTTTCCCATGGTGGTGACCGCCGAAGGTGACCTTAGCGTCTCCCTCCTCGAGGACGACCTCCGCGCTAGTGGGTACCCGCTCTACGAGGACGAGGAAGTGTGTATGAGCGGGTACCCGCACTACCACCAGCGGGCTGTGCCGCTGAGGAGGGCAAAACCCGTCTATGTCACCCCTGACGGGGACATCCTAACCCCTGACGGCAGCTTGGTCACCTCGGATGGCACTCTGCTGCGTTCTGACGGGTGCCTCGTCAGGGCTGACGGCACCGTCATGTGCTCTGACGGATGCTTGCTGAGGGCAGATGGCACCGTGGCCTGCTCTGACGGGTGCCACATAAGATCAGACGGCACCTTGACCGGATCTGACGGGTGCCACTTGAGGTCAGACGGCACCATGACACTCTCTGACGGGTGCCACCTGATGTCAGACGATACTGCAATACTCTCTGACGGGTGTCACTTGATGTCAGATGGCACAGTGACGCTCTCTGACGGGTGCCACCTGATGTCAGACGACACGGTGATCATGGATGACGACACTCCACTCCACTACGACACACACAACAACAACATCTACCACGAGGACTACCCGCACGACTATGTCATCAACGACCCCAGCAACCACGACAACAATGGGGTAAGAACGACCACTCCTGTCTCTCCCTCTTCTGTATACAACACTTGTCAGCCACACACAATGTTGTGTTAGCATGTTGACCAATTAGACACCTGTGCAACACTTGGGTATCTTCGTTGTGGAAACGTTTCGCCAACTAGTGGCTTCATCAGTCCAATACAGATTAGAATGGTTGAAGATCAGGAAGAGTTTGAGGTAATCAGTCCCGTAGCCTGGAGTTGATGTGTTTAGTCTTTTCAAGATTGATGGAATGAACAAATCGATTACCTCAAACTCTTTATGGGCTTCAGCCATTTTACTCTGGAGTCGATGTGTTCATTCCATCAGTATTTTCAAGCCTGAATACATCAACTCCAGGCTGAGGGACTAATTACCTCAAACTCCTCCTGAACTTCAACCATTCTAATCTATATTGGACTGAGGAAGCCACTAATTGGCAAAACGTTTCCACAATAAAGATACCCCGAGTGTTGCAAAAGTGTGTTGATTCATCAAGCTGTGATTTCTCTGAATCTACATTCGTCATGCCAGGTATATCCACACAACCATGCAAAGTCTCACTGCTAATCTTAAAGAATAAGACGTTAACAGGCGCCTGAGTTTCCCTGTCTCCTGATATCATGTTTATTTTCCCCTGTAATGTACCTTGTCCATAATTACTATCTTATTTGCTTTGTCTCTTTCGTAAGGTGAAGTCTACGATCATTCCTTAATTATTCATGGTATAACTTAATAAATGTTTGAGGACAACTGTGTAGCAGAGGTCTGAACTTTGTTAAGTTATGCCATGAATTAAGGAAAGATCCTGGACTTCACCTTACGAAAGCAGACAAAGTAAATACGATAATAATTATGGACAAGGTAGATTATAGTGGAAAATAACATATTAGAAAACCGTGGGACTGACGTGACCTTAAGTGTTTAGAATTTACAATTCAAAACAGGCGAATTCATAATCATATTTTGAACATTCAAATGTTGTAAGAAATTCCTTTAGCTGTCTTGTCTGTAATTTTGGTGTGTGTACACCTAGCCGTGTGTACATGATCACATATAGTGTTGCACACTACTGATTTGTACGTCCATTATGGAACATTTAAGTACCTTCCAGTATTAAGCTGGATTAAAACAATAATGTATGTCCGAATTCATTGATGTTGTAAGCCACTTGTAGGAAACTCACCATTAATAAAAATTAACACTTATTAACGTCATTAATAATTATTTTTTATTTTGTTACGAAAAATAAACGTATTTAGAATTCCCATACTGCTGGTGCAAGTCATGACTCGTGTGCACCGCTACTTGCACACGTGCACCTGCACGGTTAAGTGTACGTACGTCAAACTTGTAAGATATAACAGATTAAGAAAAATTGTACAAAATAGCATTTAAATACTTAAAAGTTTTCTTATTAGTTTGACTTATAGATATTATCTATGATTTTTTTTCCCTCGGTTCTTTAAAATTGTGACTTGGTAAGTTTTTCCAGTGTTATTATTGTGGTCTAGATAATGAGGTGAATACACAGATAAAAGGTCCTTTAAGTGCTCTCAACCAAATGGCCATCATCAGAGATGTTGTCTGATAATGACCATTTAGTCAAAATTACACTGAGAGCCTTTTAACTGTGATTATACATACACACACCATATATATATATATATATATATATATATATATATATATATATATATATATATATATATATATATATATATTATATTATATAATGTCGTGCCTAATAGGTAAACTGGTCATTTAGCAAGAACTCGTTTAACATTAAGTCCTCCCTAAAATTTTCTCATATAAATTTAAAGATATATTTTTTCATTTGTGTTAACATAAAAATTAATTTTTTACTAAAAGAACCTTAGAAAACTTGCCTAACCTTATTATAACAAGCGCAATTTAATTTAGCCTAATCCAACTAAATATATTTTATACAAGTTTACACTAATTCAATAATAAACAAACACAATGAAATATATTTTTCTTCGTTAGGTTCAGAATGATTTTTGCTAAATTATTGCATACACAAATTTTCGCTCGTCTTATTCGGCAAGAACAACATTACTATTTAAGCCAAAATCACAACTTTTACTTATCCAGCACAACATACATAGTCCTTTTCAGCTGATACAAAGAATGAAAGAAAACGTATGTACAAAAATGGAAAGAATAGGAGGGTTCCTTAAAGATCCTGGGATGGCACACTAATTGATGCCTGGAACTTTATATTGTATGTCGGCGGAGGTTCTCGGTGGCATCTCAGAGAGCTGTACGTGGGACGTGTGATTGTGAAGGCATCTGGGGGATTGTTGTGTGGATGTCTTGTTAAACTGAGTGCCACGATGTGTTGTTAGGGGCACTCTCTGTGATAACATCTCGTTTAAAATGTTATTTCAAATTGATAAAGTTCAGCTTGCCTTAATGAATACTGCTTCAGTTAATTTGTGTGGCTGAAATTTTTCATACGTTGGAATAATTCAGAACTCTCCTGATCGTACGTAACTGAACACTTGGTGTTCAGTTACGTACGGGAGTTCCAGGATTGTCAGCAGATTCCTCATCACTGTACACTTAATTGCGGTTATTACACGAGACTTCGTACACTCCTTGTGATTCATTTGACGTGTTTTCTAATTCTTAGAAAAAATTGCTTAATCTACTTGGATAGGAAAATGAGCGAGTTGACGTTGATGGAAGATACAGTGTGATGGAAGATACAGTGTGATGGAAGATACAGTGTGATGGAAGATACAGTGTGATGGAAGGTACAGTGTGATGGAAGGTACAGGGTGATGGAAGATACAGTGTGATGGAAGATACAGTGTGATGGAAGGTACAGGGTGATGGAAGGTACAGGGTGATGGAAGATACAGTGTGATGGAAGGTACAGGGTGATGGAAGATACAGTGTGATGGAAGATACAGTGTGATGGAAGGTACAGGGTGATGGAAGGTACAGTGTGATGGAAGATACAGTGTGATGGAAGGTACAGGGTGATGGAAGATACAGTGTGATGGAAGATACAGTGTGATGGAAGGTACAGGGTGATGGAAGGTACAGGGTGATGGAAGATACAGTGTGATGGAAGATATAGTGTGATGGAAGGTACAGGGTGATGGAAGATACAGTGTGATGGAAGATACAGTGTGATGGAAGGTACAGGGTGATGGAAGATACAGTGTGATGGAAGATATAGTGTGATGGAAGGTACAGGGTGATGGAAGATACAGTGTGATGGAAGATATAGTATGATGGAAGGTACAGGGTGATGGAAGATACAGTGTGATGGAAGATATAGTGTGATGGAAGGTACAGGGTGATGGTAGATACAGGGTGATGGAAGATACAGTGTGATGGAAGGTACAGGGTGATGGAAGATACAGTGTGATGGAAGATATAGTGTGATGGAAGGTACAGGGTGATGGAAGATACAGTGTGATGGAAGATATAGTGTGATGGAAGGTACAGGGTGATGGAAGATACAGTGTGATGGAAGATATAGTGTGATGGAAGGTACAGGGTGATGGAAGATACAGTGTGATGGAAGGTACAGGGTGATGGAAGATACAGGGTGATGGAAGATACAGTGTGATGGAAGGTACAGGGTGATGGAAGATACAGGGTGATGGAAGATACAGTGTGATGGAAGGTACAGGGTGATGGAAGATACAGGGTGATGGAAGATACAGGGTGATGGAAGATACAGGGTGATGGAAGATACAGGGTGATGGAAGATACAGGGTGATGGAAGATACAGGGTGATGGAAGATACAGGGTGATGGAAGATACAGGGTGATGGAAGGTACAGGGTGATGGAAGGTACAGGGTGATGGAAGATACAGTGTGATGGAAGGTACAGGGTGATGGAAGATACAGTGTGATGGAAGATACAGTGATGGAAGATACAGTGATGGAAGATACAGTGATGGAAGATACAGGTTGATGGAAGATACACAGATACAGGGTGATGGAAGATACTGAGTGATGGAAGGTACAGGGTGATGGAAGATACAGGGTGATGGAAGATACAGTGTGATGGAAGTTACAGGGTGATGGAAGATACAGGGTGATGGAAGATACAGTGTGATGGAAGATACAGTGTGATGGAAGATACAGTGTGATGGAAGGTACAGGGTGATGGAAGATACAGGGTGATGGAAGATACAGGGTGATGGAAGATACAGGGTGATGGAAGATACAGGGTGATGGAAGATACAGGGTGATGGAAGATACAGAGTGATGGAAGGTACAGGGTGATGGAAGATACAGGGTGATGGAAGATACAGTGTGATGGAAGTTACAGGGTGATGGAAGATAGTGTGATGGAAGGTACAGGGTGATGGAAGATACAGGGTGTTGGAAGATACAGGGTGATGGAAGATACAGTGTGATGGAAGATACAGTGTGCTGGAAGATACAGTGTGATGGAAGATACAGGGTGATGGAAGATACAGAGTGATGGAAGGTACAGGGTGATGGAAGATACAGGGTGATGGAAGATACAGTGTGATGGAAGTTACAGGGTGATGGAAGATACAGGGTGATGGAAGATACAGTGTGATTTAAGGTACAGGGTGATGGAAGATACAGGGCGATGGAAGATACAGTGTGATTTAAGGTACAGGGTGATGGAAGATACAGGGCGATGGAAGATACAGTGTGATGGAAGGTACAGGGTGATGGAAGATACAGGGTGATGGAAGATACAGGGTGATGGAAGATACAGGGTGATGGAAGATACAGGTTGATGGAAGATACAGGGTGATGGAAGATACAGGGTGATGGAAGATACAGGTTGATGGAAGATACAGGGTGATGGAAGACACAGGTTGATGGAAGATACAGGTTGATGGAAGATACAGGTTGATGGAAGATACAGGGTGATGGAAGATACAGGTTGATGGAAGATACAGGGTGATGGAAGATGCAGGGTGATGGCAGGTACAGGTTGATGGCAGATACAGGTTGATGGAAGATACAGGTTGATGGAAGATACAGGTTGGTGGGAGATACAGGTTGATGGAAGATACAGGTTGATGGAAGATACAGGTTGATGGAAGATACAGTGTGATGGAAGATACAGTGTGATGGAAGATACAGTGTGATGGAAGATACAGGTTGATGGAAGATACAGGTTGATGGAAGATACAGGTTGATGGAAGATACAGGTTGATGGAAGATACAGGTTGATGGAAGATACAGGTTGATGGAAGATACAGGGTGATGGAAGATGCAGGGTGATGGCAGGTACAGGTTGATGGCAGATACAGGTTGATGGAAGATACAGGTTGATGGAAGATACAGGGTGATGGAAGATACAGGGTGATGGAAGATACAGGTTGATGGAAGATACAGGGTGATGGAAGATGCAGGGTGATGGCAGGTACAGGTTGATGGCAGATACAGGTTGATGGAAGATACAGGTTGATGGAAGATACAGGGTGATGGAAGATACAGGTTGATGGAAGATACAGGTTGATGGAAGATACAGGTTGATGGAAGATACAGGTTGATGGAAGATACAGGTTGATGGAAGATACAGTGTGATGGAAGATACAGAGTGATGGAAGATACAGAGTGATGGAAGATACAGGTTGATGGAAGATACAGGGTGATGGAAGATACAGGTTGATGGAAGATACAGGTTGATGGAAGATACAGGTTGATGGAAGATACAGGTTGATGGAAGATACAGGGTGATGGAAGATACAGGGTGATGGAAGATACAGGGTGATGGAAGATACAGGGTGATGGAAGATACAGGGTGATGGAAGATACAGGTTGATGGAAGATACAGGTTGATGGAAGATACAGGTTGATGGAAGATGCAGGGTGATGGCAGGTACAGGTTGATGGCAGATACAGGTTGATGGAAGATACAGGGTGTTGGAAGATACAGGGTGATGGAAGATACAGGTTTATGGAAGATACAGGGTGATGGAAGATACAATGTGATGGAAGATACAGGGTGATGGAAGATACAGGTTGATGGAAGATACAGGGTGATGGAAGATACAGGTTGATGGAAGATACAGGGTGATGGAAGATGCAGGGTGATGGCAGGTACAGGTTGATGGCAGATACAGGTTGATGGAAGATACAGGTTGATGGAAGATACAGGGTGTTGGAAGATACAGGGTGATGGAAGATACAGGTTGATGGAAGATACAGGTTGATGGAAGATACAGGGTGATGGAAGATACAGGGTTATGGAAGATACAGGTTGATGGAAGATACAAGTTGATGGAAGATACAGGTTGATGGAAGATACTGTGTGATGGAAGATACAGGTTGCTGGAAGATACAGGTTGCTGGAAGATGCAGGTTGATGGAAGATACAGGGTGATGGAAGATACAGGGTGATGGAAGATACAGGGTGATGGAAGATACAGGGTGATGGAAGATACAGGTTGATGGAAGATACAGGTTGATGGAAGATACAGGTTGATGGAAGGTACAGGGTGCTGGAAGATACAGGTTGATGGAAGATACAGGTTGATGGAAGATACAGGTTGATGGAAGATACAGGGTGATGGAAAATACAGGTTGATGGAAGATACAGGTTGATGGAAGATACAGTGTGATGGAAGATACAGTGTGATGGAACATACATTGTGATGGAAGGTACAGAGTGATGGAAGATCCAGTGTGATGGAAGATACAGAGTGATGGAAGATACAGAGTGATGGAAGATACAGTGTGATGGAAGATAGAGTGATGGAAGATACAGGTTGATGGAAGATACACGTTGATGTAAGATACATGTTGATGAAAGATACAGGTTGATGGAAGATACAGGTTGATGGAAGATACAGGTTGATGGAAGAAACAGAGTGATGGAAAATACAGGTTGGTGGAAGATACAGGTTGGTGGGAGATACAGTGTGATGGAAGATACAGGTTGATGGAAGATACAGGTCGGTGGGAGATACAGTGTGATGGAAGATACAGTGTGATGGAAGATACAGGTTGATGGAAGATACAGGTTGATGGAAGATACAGGTTGGTGGGAGATACAGTGTGATGGAAGATACAGTGTGATGGAAGATACAGGTTGATGGAAGATACAGGTTGGTGGGAGATAGTGTGATGGAAGATACAGTGTGATGGAAGATACAGTGTGATGGAAGATACAGGTTGATGGAAGATACAGTGTGATGGAAGATACAGTGTGATGGAAGATACAGTGTGATGGAAGATACAGAGTGATGGAAGATACAGTGTGATGGAAGATACAGTGTGATGGAAGATACAGTGTGATGGAAGATACAGTGTGATGGAAGATACAGTGTGATGGAAGATACAGAGTGATGGAAGATACAGTGTGATGGAAGATACAGGTTGATGGAAGAATATTAATATTTTTACTACATTCTCTTCTCTTTGTTTTGTCCAGCTTTAAAGACAGTACAAATTACCACACGGGATATTTAACATCCAAGATAATTAAATCTTGCTGTTTTTTTTTTCTTTTTACAAAATATCTAGATTCAGAAGTTCGGGAGTCAGAGTGCAAGATATTCTGTTAATGTATTTTTTAAAGTCATGTGGAATTAGTGTTTGATGTACGTCATGAACACCTTTATTTAATGGCTCACTAAGCAATATTTTTCACACTTACTGTCATCACTGAAAGTTTCGTCTCCCTTAAGGAAGGACCCAATAAGGTGATTTTTTTTTTTTCAAAAGACAAAGTAATTTCAATTTTGTTAATGCCTTTTGCTCTGTCCTGGGGGCATAGTATGAGGATTTTCATTTGAACTTCTTTCTTTTTATTTCTTCAGTTTTTTTTTTTCCTTCTTCAGAAAGTCTGGAACCTTTTGAGAAGTTCCGTGACTCTGAGCCTCCGCTTGTACAGGAAGCGTCGCTCCCTATCTCACATTATCTACCTGTTTTTTCTTTTCCCCACTTTAATGTTTTTTTTATGAGCATATTTCTAGCTGCACAGCACCAGCGTCCTCTCAAAATAATTGTTGAAATTAATTTTACTCATATTAACTTTCCAGTATTGTTTCAGTAGAATCATGATTAATAATAATGTTCCTAGTCAGTGTTGCTAGTTGATGTTACCAGTGTTGATGTTGCCAGATAATGTTTATGCTCCATGTTAAATGTGATTGAATTTGTTGGAAATACACTGATTTATGTTGTCCTAGTGTTGCTAGTTGATGTTGCCAGTGTTGATTAATAATGTTCCTAGTCAGTGTTGCTAGTTGATGTTGCCAGTGTTTATTTACTAAGTTGTACGTAAATAGCAGAGTGGTTTACAGTCATTACTAGACTCTTCTTTAGCCTGATTGAGAGAGTAGTGCGACTGTTTCATGATCAGTGGACAGAGGATCAAGCCTCCACTCCCTATGCTGAATGAACCACATGGGTTTGGTGCTTCACATAAATGAGAACAATACAACCTTAAGTGTTTTATAATCTAGGCTGTGGCTGTTGTTGGCTTGATGTATTGTCATGGGTGGGTGGGGGGGGGTATGTACTGTTGTTGTAGGAGAGGTTGTATCGTGGTAGGGTGGTCGAAGAAGTTGTGTCTAGGTGGGGTTTTCGGAGAGGTGGTCTCATGGAGGGGGTGCTTGGAAGGGGTGTGTGTGTCGTGGTTGGCTGCACACGGCCTCAAACGCCTGTCGTTGCAACAACTCTTTTCTTACGCACTTTGATGTTGCAGAATGCAATCACTTTGTAAACTGTTTACTCTTTGTTTGAATTTTTCCCCATGTTGGAACGTCGATGCAATTTTACTGATGTAGAGAATATATTTCTGCACTTTAATAGTGCTTTTGATCGTGTGTGTGTGTGTGTGTGTGTGTGTGTGTGTGTGTGTGTGTGTGTGTGTGTGTGTGTGTGTGTGTGTGTGAGTGTGTGTGTGAATGTGTGTGTGTGTGTGAATGTGTGTGTGTGTACTCGCCTAATGTGTGTATGTGTGACCAATTGTCAAAGACATTTGCCGATATATACTTGGTGTAGGAGGTAGGTTACTGAAAGCAGTGAAGAGTTTTTACGAGGATAGTGAGGCTCAAGTTAGAGTATGTAGGAAAGAGGGAAATTATTTCCCAGTAAAAGTAGGCCTTAGACAAGGATGTGTGATGTCACCGTGGTTGTTTAATATATTTATAGATGGGGTTGTAAGAGAAGTAAATGCGAGGGTCTTGACAAGAGGCGGGGGGTTAAAAGATAAAGAATCACACACAAAGTGGGAGTTGTCACAGCTGCTCTTTGCTGATGACACTGTGCTCTTGGGAGATTCTGAAGAGAAGTTGCAGAGATTGGTGGATGAATTTGGTAGGGTGTGCAAAAGAAGAAAATTAAAGGTGAATACAGGAAAGAGTAAGGTTATGAGGATAACAAAAAGATTAGGTGATGAAAGATTGAACATCAGATTGGAGGGAGAGAGTATGGAGGAGGTGAACGTATTTGGGAGTGGACGTGTCAGCGGATGGGTCTATGAAAGATGAGGTGAATCATAGAATTGATGAGGGAAAAAGAGTGGTGCACTTAGGAGTCTGTGGAGACAAAGAACTTTGTCCTTGGAGGCAAAGAGGGAAATGTATGAGAGTATAGTTTTACCAACGCTCTTATATGGGTGTGAAGCGTGGGTGTTGAATGTTGCAGTGAGGAGAAGGCTGGAGGCAGTGGAGATGTCATGTCTGAGGGCAATGTGTGGTGTGAATATAATGCAGAGAATTCGTAGTTTGGAAGTTAGGAGGAGGTGCGGGATTACCAAAACTGTTGTCCAGAGGGCTGAGGAAGGGTTGTTGAGGTGGTTCGGACATGTAGAGAGAATGGAGCGAAACAGAATGACTTCAAGAGTGTATCAGTCTGTAGTGGAAGGAAGGCGGGGTAGGGGTCGGCCTAGGAAAGGTTGGAGGGAGGGGGTAAAGGAGGTTTTGTGTGCGAGGGGCTTGGACTTCCAGCAGGCATGCGTGAGCGTGTTTGATAGGAGTGAATGGAGACAAATGGTTTTTAATACTTGACGTGCTGTTGGAGTGTGAGCAAAGTAACATTTATGAAGGGGTTCAGGGAAACCGGCAGGCCGGACTTGAGTCCTGGAGATGGGAAGTACAGTGCCTGCACTCTAAAGGAGGGGTGTTAATGTTGCAGTTTAAAAACTGTAGTGTAAAGCACCCTTCTGGCAAGACAGTGATGGAGTGAATGATGGTGAAAGTTTTTCTTTTTCGGGCCACCCTGCCTTGGTGGGAATCGGCCAGTGTGTTAATAAAAAAAAATACTTGACTCACTCTGTGTGTGTATGTTCACCTACTCACGTCTTCCAGGGGTTGAGTTCCAGCTCAAGGACTGTGCCTTTACACTTCATTTCACTACGTGATATAATTTTAACATTCCTGTAAGTGCATGATATGCCCTTAACATGCCTGTACCTGCATGATATTCCCGTGACATGCCTGTAACTGCTTTCCAAAGGTGATCTATCCATTTTCTTGAAGACTTCCTGTTCAATCAGGCTGTTGCTGCCTCTTGCTTACGCTGGGGAAATTCATTCCTGTATACACCTACCACTGCTCCACCTACCACCACACACCACCACGTACCACCACACATCTCCACGTACCACAACACACAACCATGTACCACAACACACCACCACGTACCACCACACACCACCACGTACCACAACACACCACCACGTACCAACATACACCACCACGTACCACAACACACCACCACGTACCACCACACACCACCACGTACCACCACCACGTACCACCACCACATACGACTGTCACCACAACCACCACAATTCCTGAGGGAGGTGTAGCAGCAGTAGTAACCAGCCGCTCTATTCCCACACCACCTTTAACACACTCCCACGACATGCTGTACCTCCCTCCCCCCTGCCTTGTACCTTCCACCTTGTACCTTCCACCTTGTACCTTCCTTGTACCTCCCACCGTAACTTTCTACCTTGTACCTCCCACCTTGTACCTTCCTTGTACCTCCCACCGTAACTTTCTACCTTGTACCTCCCACCTTGTACCCTCCACCTTGTACCTTCTACCTCCCACCTTGTACCCTCCACATTAAACCTTCCACCTGGTGTCTACTACCTTCCTGCACTGTCTGCCATCTTCATTGTCATCTTCACTGCCTTCCACCTTCACTGTCATCATCACTGTCTGCCACCTTCACTGTCTACCACCTTCCATCACTGTCTACCACCTTCCATCACTGTCTGCCACCTTCCATCACTGTCTACCACCTTCCATCACTGTCTGCCACCTTCCATCACTGTCTACCACCTTCCATCACTGTCTACCACCTTCCATCACTGTCTACCACCTTCCATCACTGTCTACCACCTCCCATCACTGTCTGCCACCTTCCATCACTGTCTGCCACCTTCCATCACTGTCTGCCACCTTCCATCACTGTCTACCACCTTCCATCACTGTCTACCACCTCCCATCACTGTCTGCCACCTTCCATCACTGTCTGCCACCTTCCATCACTGTCTGCCACCTTCCATCACTGTCTACCACCTTACATCACTGTCTGCCACCTTCCATCACTGTCTGCCACCTTCCATCACTGTCTGCCACCTTCCATCACTGTCTACCACCTTCCATAACAGTCTGCCATCTTCACTGTCTACCACCTTCCATCACTGTCTACCACCTTCCATCACTGTCTGCCACCTTCCATCACTGTCTACCACCTTCCATCACTGTCTACCACCTCCCATCACTGTCTGCCACCTTCCATCACTGTCTGCCACCTTCCATCACTGTCTGCCACCTTCCATCACTGTCTACCACCTTACATCACTGTCTGCCACCTTCCATTACTGTCTACCACCTTCCATCATAGTCTGACATCTTCGCTGTCTACCATCTTCCATCACTGTCTACCACCTTCCATAACAGTCTGCCATCTTCACTGTCTACCACCTTCCATCACTGTCTGCCATCTTCACTGCCTACCACCTTCCATCACTGTCTGCCATCTTCACTGTCTACCACCTTCCATCACTGTCTGCCATCTTCACTGTCTACCACCTTCCATCACTGTCATCTTCACTGTCTACCACCTTCCATCACTGTCATCTTCACTGTCTACCACCTTCCATCACTGCCATCTTCACTGTCTACCACCTTCCATCACTGTCATCTTCACTGTCTACCACCTTCCATCACTGTCTGTCATCTTCACTGTCTACCACCTTCCATCACTGCCATCTTCACTGTCTACCACCTTCCATCACTGTCTGTCATCTTCACTGTCTCCCATCTTCACTGTCTACCACCTTCCATCACTGTCTGTCATCTTCACTGTCTGCCATCTTCACTGTCTACCACCTTCCATCACTGTCATCTTCACTGTCTACCACCTTCCATCACTGTCTGCCATCTTCACTGTCTACCACCTTCCATCACTGTCTGTCATCTTCACTGTCTGTCATCTTCACTGTCTACCACCTTCCATCACTGTCATCTTCACTGTCTACCACCTTCCATCACTGTCTGCCATCTTCACTGTCTACCACCTTCCATCACTGTCTGTCATCTTCACTGTCTACCACCTTCCATCACTGTCTGCCATCTTCACTGTCTGCCATCTTCGCTGTCTACCACCTTCCATCACTTCCTACCACCTTCCATCAGTGTTTACCACCTTCCATCACTGTCTGCCATCTTCACTGTCTGCCATCTTCACTGTCTACCACCTTCCATCACTGTCTGCCATCTTCACTGCCTACCACCTTCCATCTCTGTCTGCCATCTTCACTGCCTACCACCTTCCATCACTGCCTACCACCTTCCATCACTGTCATCTTCACTGTCTACCACCTTCCATCACTGTCATCTTCACTGTCTACCACCTTCCATCACTGTCTGCCATCTTCACTGTCTACCACCTTCCATCACTGTCTGCCATCTTCACTGCCTACCACCTTCCATCACTGTCTGCCATCTTCACTGCCTACCACCTTCCATCACTGCCTACCACCTTCCATCACTGTCTGCCATCTTCACTGTCTACCACCTTCCCTTACTGTCTGCCATCTTCACTGCCTACCACCTTCCATCACTGTCTGCCATCTTCACTGCCTACCACTTTCCATAACTGCCATCTTCACTGTCTACCACCTTCCATCACTGTCTGCCATCTTCACTGCCTACCACTTTCCATCACTACCATCTTCACTGTCTACCACCTTCCATTACTGTCTGCCATCTTCACTGCCTACCACTTTCCATCACTGCCATCTTCACTGCCTTCCACCTTCCATCACTGTCTGCCATCTTCATTGCCTACCACCTTCCATCACTGTCTGAGATCTTCACTGCCTACCACCTTCCATCACTGCCATCTTCACTGCCTACCACCTTCCATCACTGTCTGCCATCTTCTTTGTCTACCACCTTCCATCACTGTCTGCCACCTTCCATCAATGTCTGCCACCTTCCATCACTTCCACCTTCCATCACTGTCTGCCACCTTCCATCACTGTCTGCCACCTTCCATCACTGTCTACCACCTTCCATCACTGTCTACCACCTTCCATCACTGTCTGTCATCTTCACTGTCTACCACCTTCCATCACTGTCTGCCATCTTCACTGTCTGCCATCTTCGCTGTCTACCACCTTCCATCACTTCCTACCACCTTCCATCACTGTTTACCACCTTCCATCACTGTCTGCCATCTTCACTGTCTACCACCTTCCATCACTGTCTGCCATCTTCACTGTCTACCACCTTCCATCACTGCCATCTTCACTGTCTACCACCTTCCATCACTGCCTACCACCTTCCATCACTGTCATCTTCACTGTCTACCACCTTCCATCACTGTCTGCCATCTTCACTGTCTACCACCTTCCATCACTGCCATCTTCACTGCCTACCACCTTCCATCACTGCCATCTTCACTGCCTACCACCTTCCATCACTGTCTGCCATCTTCACTGCCTACCACCTTCCATCACTGCCTACCACCTTCCATCACTGTCTGCCATCTTCACTGTCTACCACCTTCCATCACTGTCTGCCATCTTCACTGCCTACCACCTTCCATCACTGTCTGCCATCTTCACTGCCTACCACCTTCCATCACTGCCATCTTCACTGCCTACCACCTTCCATCACTGTCTGCCATCTTCACTGCCTACCACCTTCCATCACTGCCATCTTCACTGTCTACCACCTTCCATCACTGTCTGCCATCTTCACTGCCTACCACTTTCCATCACTGCCATCTTCACTGCCTACCACCTTCCATCACTGTCTGCCATCTTCACTGCCTACCACTTTCCATCACTGCCTACCACCTTCCATCACTGTCTGCCATCTTCACTGCCTACCACCTTCCATCCCTGCCATCTTCACTGCCTACCACCTTCCATCACTGTCTGCCATCTTCACTGTCTACCACCTTCCATCACTGTCTGCCACCTTCCATCACTGCCACCTTCCATCACTGTCTACCACCTTCCATCACTTCCACCTTCCATCACTGTCTGCCACCTTCCATCACTGTCTGCCACCTTCCATCACTACCACCTTCCATCACTGTCTGCCATCTTCACTGTCTGCCATCTTTGCTGTCTACCACCTTCCATCACTTCCTACCACCTTCCATCACTGTTTACCACCTTCCATCACTGTCTGCCATCTTCACTGTCTGCCATCTTCACTGTCTACCACCTTCCATCACTGTCTGCCATCTTCACTGCCTACCACCTTCCATCTCTGTCTGCCATCTTCAGTGCCTACCACCTTCCATCACTGCCTACCACCTTCCATCACTGTCATCATCACTGTCTACCACCTTCCATCACTGTCTGCCATCTTCACTGTCTACCACCTTCCATCACTGTCTGCCATCTTCACTGCCTACCACCATCCATCACTATCTGCCATCTTCAATGCCTACCACCTTCCATCACTGCCTACCACCTTCCATCACTGTCTGCCATCTTCACTGTCTACCACCTTCCCTCACTGTCTGCCATCTTCACTGCCTACCACCTTCCATCACTGTCTGCCATCTTCACTGCCTACCACTTTCCATCACTGCCATCTTCACTGTCTACCACCTTCCATCACTGTCTGCCATCTTCATTGCCTACCACTTTCCATCACTGCCATCTTCACTGTCTACCACCTTCCATCACTGTCTGCCATCTTCACTGCCTACCACTTTCCATCACTGCCATCTTCACTGTCTACCACCTTCCATCACTGTCTGCCATCTTCACTGCCTACCACCTTCCATCACTGCCTACCACCTTCCATCACTGTCTGCCATCTTCACTTCCTACCACTTTCCATCACTGCCTACCACCTTCCATCACTGTCTGCCATCTTCACTGCCTACCACCTTCCATCACTGCCATCTTCACTGCCTACCACCTTCCATCACTGTCTGCCATCTTCACTGTCTACCACCTTCCATCACTGTCTTCCACCTTCCATCACTGTCTGCCACCTTCCATCACTGTCTGCCACCTTCCATCACTGTCTACCACCTTCCATCACTGTCTACCACCTTCCATCACTGTCTGCCACCTTCCATCACTGTCTGCCACCTTCCATCACTGTCTGCCACCTTCCATCACTGTCTGCCACCTTCCATCACTGCCACCTTCCATCACTGTCTGCCATCTTCACTGTCTACCACCTTCCATCACTGTCTTCCACCTTCCATCACTGTCTACCACCTTCCATCACTGTCTACAACCTTCCATTACTGTCTACCGCCTTCCATCACTGTCTACCACCTTCACTGTCTACCACCTTCCATCACTGTCTGCCACCTTCACTGTCTACCACCTTCCATCACTCTCTGCCACGTTCCATCACTGCCACCTTACATCACTGTCTACCACCTTCCATCACTCTCTGCCACCTTCCATCACTGTCTGCCACCTTCACTGTCTACCACCTTCCATCACTGTCTACCACCTTCCATCACTGTCTACTACCTTCCATCACTGTCTACCACCTTCCATCACTGTCTGCCACCTTCACTGTCTACCACCTTCCATCACTGTCTACCACCTTCCATCACTGTCTACCACCTTCCATCACTGTCTGCCACCTTCCATCACTGTCTGCCACCTTCACTGTCTACCACCTTCCATCACTGTTTACCACCTTCCATCACTGTCTACCACCTTCCATCACTGTCTACCACCTTCCATCACTGTCTACCACCTTCCATCACTGTCTGCCACCTTCACTGTCTACCACCTTCCATCACTGTCTACCACCTTCCATCACTGTCTGCCACCTTCACTGTCTACCACCTTCCATCACTGTCTACCACCTTCACTGTCTACCACCTTCCATCACTGTCTACCACCTTCCATCACTGTCTACCACCTTCCATCACTGTCTACCACCTTCCATCACTGTCTACCGCCTTCCATCACTGTCTACCACCTTCCATCACTGTCTGCCACCTTCACTGTCTACCACCTTCCATCACTGTCTACCACCTTCCATCACTGTCTGCCACCTTCCATCACTGTCTACCACATTCCATCACTGTCTACCACCTTCCATCACTGTCTACCACCTTCTATCACTGTCTGCCACCTTCACTGTCTACCACCTTCCATCACTGTCTGCCACCTTCACTGTCTACCACCTTCCATCACTCTCTGCCACGTTCCATCACTGTCTGCCACCTTACATCACTGTCTACCACCTTCCATCACTGTCTACCACCTTCCATCACTGTCTACCACCTTCCATCACTGTCTACCACCTTCCATCACTGTCTGCCACCTTCACTGTCTACCACCTTCCATCACTGTCTGCCACCTTCACTGTCTACCACCTTCCATCACTGTCTACCACCTTCCATCACTGTCTACCACCTTCCATCACTGTCTACCACCTTCCATCACTGTCTGCCACCTTCACTGTCTACCACCTTCCATCACTGTCTGCCACCTTCACTGTCTAGCACCTTCCATCACTGTCTACCACCTTCCATCACTGTCTACCACCTTCCATCACTGTCTACCACCTTCCATCACTGTCTACCACCTTCCATCACTGTCTGCCACCTTCACTGTCTACCACCTTCCATCACTGTCTAACACCTTCCATCACTGTCTGCCACCTTCACTGTCTACCACCTTCCATCACTGTCTACCACCTTCCATCACTGTCTACCACCTTCCATCACTGTCTACCACCTTCCATCACTGTCTACCACCTTCTATCACTGTCTACCACCTTCCATCACTGTCTGCCACCTTCACTGTCTACCACCTTCCATCACTGTCTACCACCTTCCATCACTTTCTGCCACCTTCACTGTCTACCACCTTCCATCACTGTCTACCACCTTCCATCACTGTCTACCACCTTCCATCACTATCTACCACCTTCCATCGCTGTCTGCCACCTTCACTGTCTACCACCTTCCATCACTGTCTACCACCTTCCATCACTGTCTACCACCTTCCATCACTGTCTGCCACCTTCCATCACTGTCTACCACCTTCCATCATAGTCTGCCACCTTCCATCACTGTCTACCACCTTCCATCACTGTCTACCACCTTCCATCACTGTCTACCACCTTCCATCACTGTCTACCACCTTCCATCACTGTCTACCACCTTCCATCACTGTCTACCACCTTCCATCACTGTCTGCCACCTTCACTGTCTACCACCTTCCATCACTGTCTGACACCTTCACTGTCTACCACCTTCCATCACTGTCTGCCATCTTCACTGTCTACCACCTTCCATCACTGTCTACCACCTTCCATCACTGTCTGCCACCTTCACTGTCTACCACCTTCCATCACTGTCTGCCACCTTCACTGTCTACCACCTTCACTGTCTACCACCTTCCATCACTGTCTGCCACCTTCACTGTCTACCACCTTCCATCACTGTCTACCACCTTCCATCACTGTCTGCCACCTTCACTGTCTACCACCTTCCATCACTGTCTGCCACCTTCACTGTCTACCACCTTCCATCACTGTCTGCCACCTTCACTGTCTACCACCTTCCATCACTGTCTACCACCTTCCATCACTGTCTACCACCTTCCATCACTGTCTGCCACCTTCACTGTCTACCACCTTCCATCACTGTCTACCACCTTCCATCACTGTCTGCCACCTTCACTGTCTACCACCTTCCATCACTGTCTGCCAACTTCACTGTCTACCACCTTCCATCACTCTCTGCCACCTTCACTGTCTACCACCTTCCATCACTGTCTACCACCTTCCATCACTGTCTACCACCTTCCATCACTGTCTACCACCTTCCATCATAGTCTGCCACCTTCCATCACTGTCTACCACCTTCCATCACTGTCTACCACCTTCCATCACTGTCTACCACCTTCCGTCACTGTCTACCACCTTCCATCACTGTCTACCACCTTCCATCACTGTCTACCACCTTCCATCACTGTCTGCCACCTTCCATCACTGTCTGCCACCTTCCATCACTGTCTACCACCTTCCATCACTGTCTACCACCTTCCATCACTGTCTACCACCTTCCATCACTGTCTACCACCTTCCATCACTGTCTACCACCTTCCATCACTGTCTGCCACCTTCCATCACTGTCTACCACCTTCCATCACTGTCTACCGCCTTCCATCACTGTCTACCACCTTCCATCACTGTCTACCGCCTTCCATCACTGTCTACCACCTTCCATCACTGTCTACCACCTTCCATCACTGTCTACCACCTTCCATCACTGTCTACCACCTTCCATCACTGTCTGCCACCTTCACTGTCTACCACCTTCCATCACTGTCTACCACCTTCCATCACTGTCTACCACCTTCCATCACTGTCTGCCACCTTCCATCACTGTATACCACCTTCCATCACTGTCTACCACCTTCCATCACTGTCTACCACCTTCCATCACTGTCTACCACCTTCCATCACTGTCTGCCACCTTCCATCACTGTCTGCCACCTTCCATCACTGTCTACCACCTTCCATCACTGTCTGCCACCTTCCATCACTGTCTACCACCTTCCATCACTGTCTGCCACCTTCCATCACTGTCTGCCACCTTCACTGTCTACCACGTCTTGTGTTTTATGTCTTATTTACACTGGTCCTACGAGTTGTGGTTTTTTATATGCCCTTTTGTTCCTCAATTTGAATTCCTCGAGCGCGCGCCCGTGTACTCGCCTAATTGTGGTTGCAGGAGTCGAGTCACAGCGCTTGGCCTCGCCTCTTCACTGGTGGCTAATAGGTCACTCTGCCTGCTCCATAAGCTTTATGGTACCTGCCTCCACTACTTTCACTTTCCAGACTATTCCACTTCCTGACAACTCTGTGACTGAAATAATACTTCGTAACATCCCTTTGACACATCTGAGTCTTCAACTTCCAATTGTGACCCCTTGTTGCTGTGTCCCATCTCAGAAACATCCTGCCTCTGCCCACCTTGTCAGTTTCTCTCAGTATTTTATATGTCGTTACCATGTCCCGTCCCTATCTCTCCTGTCCTCCAGTGTCGTCAGACTGATTTCCCTTAACTTCTTCTCGTAGGACATACCCCTTACCTCCGGGACTAGTCTTGTTGCAAACCTTTGCACTTTCTCTAATTTCTTGACGTGCTTGACCAGGTGTGGGTTCCAAACTGGTGCTGCATACTCCAGTATGGGCCTGACGTACATGGTGCACATTGTCTTGAACGATTCCTTACTGAGGTATCGAAACGATAATCTTGGATTTGATAGTCGCCCATATGCTGCAGCAGTTATTTGGTTGATGTGCTTGGTATTATACTCACCCCAAGATCCTTTTCCTTGAGTGAGGTTTGCAGTCTTTGGCTCCCTAGACTGTACTCTTTCTGCGGTCTTCTTTGCCCTTCACCGATCTTCATGACTTTGCACTTGTTGGGGTTGAACTCCAAAAGCCAGTTGCTGGACCAGGCCTAGAGCCTGTCCAGATCCCTCGCTAGTCCTGCCTGATCCTCCTCCGACTGAATTGTCCTCATTAACTTAACATTGTCTGCAAATAGGGACACTTCTGAGTCTGTTCCTTCCGTTATGTTATTCACATATACCAGAAACAGCACCGGTCCTAGGACTGACCCCTGTGGAACTGCGCTAATCACAGGCGCCCACTCTGACACCTCGTCACGTGTATGTGTGTGTGTGTACTCACCTAGTTGAGGTTGCAGAGGTCGAGTCCAAGCTCGTGTGTGTGTGTGTGTGTGTGTGTGTGTGTGTGTGTGTGTGTGTGTGGCGTACATGTATCAGACGTAGGAGTGGCAGGGTAGTCTCTGCCTGTTTTATGTTGCGTGGTTATTGCTCCTATCCTTCACAGTCGTGTCTGGGGTCTCTCTCTCTCTCTCTCTCTCTCTCTCTCTCTCTCTCTCTCTCTCTCTCTCTCTCTCTCTCTCTCTCTCTCTCTCTCTCTCTCTCTCTCTCTCTCTCTCTGTTATCTGCCTCAATCTTTTTATGCCCTGTTTAGTGTGTAGTTGCTTTTGGTGATAGTGGTGGTGATAGTTGTGTTGGTGGTGGTAGTAGTGGTTATAGAGGTGGTAGTGGTGTTGGTGGTAGTAGCGGAAGAAATATTAGTGGTGGTAGGGCTGCCGCAGTCCCTGGAAACCATCAACGTCTTAAGAAGCGTGTAGCAAGGCCTTCAACCCCCCCCCTCTCTGTCTCTGTCTCTGTCTCTCTCTCTCTCTCTCTCTCTCTCTCTCTCTCTCTCTCTCTCTCTCTCTCTCTCTGTCTCTCTCTCTCTCTCTCTCTCTCTCTCTCTCTCTCTCTCTCTCTCTCTCTCTCTTTCTCTCTCTCTCCCTCTCTCTCTCTCTCTCTCTCTCTCTCTCTCTCTCTCTCCACTTACCCTCTATTCTCTTTCCTTGTCGTCCTAATGGCACTAAAGTTAACTTATGGTGGTGACCTTGTCTTCTTGATTATTACTGATTCTATGTCGTCACTGAAGGCACTTGACTCACGTAATGGCTCATAACAACTCGCTCATAACAACATGCTCACTGGAGAAGCCAGATATAGACGCTCAAAAATCAGAGAAAGGGAAATTAATGTACAATTTTTATGGATTCCTTCACACGTTGAAATACTCCTTCATGAAATATTATTTTAAAAGAAGTACTATGAAGATAAATGTAGAATATAACTTTGGTATGTCTGTGACTAGCATTAGGAATAATATTGAGAAGTAAATAAAGAAAGTGAATGTCAGAGGTATGGTGAGTAGATCTTTGACTGCGCGTCTTACGGAGCAGCTTGTAATGTGTACACTAACTGATGTAGTAGCCAGGCACAGGCTTGGTTACAAGTACTTCTGGCAGACACTCAGATGATAAACTAAATACAAAGTATGTGGTCAGTCATGTGGTCACTATCTTGAATACTATGTGCTTAATTGTCCACTTACTGAGGAATATAGAAATAAGACAGTATAATAACCTACGTGATATGTCAAGGTATTTCATTAATACAAATGCGATAACGCATAATTTTGCGATATGCATTCAGATGTACTCCTGTTAACCCTTGCATCCAGATGTACTCCTGTTAACCCTTGCATCCAGATGTACTCCAGTTAACCCTTGCATCCAGATGTACTCCAGTTAACCCTTGCATCCAGATGTACTCCTGTTAACCCTTGCATCCAGATGTACTCCTGTTAACCCTTGCATCCAGATGTACTCCTGTTAACCCTTGCATCCAGATGTACTCCTGACCCTTGCATGTTAACCCTTGCATCCAGATGTACTCCTGTTAACCCTTGCATCCAGATGTACTCCTGTTAACCCTTGCATCCAGATGTACTCCTGTTAACCCTTGCATCCAGATGTACTCCTGTTAACCCTTGCATCCAGATGTACTCCTGTTAACCCTTGCATCCAGATGTACTCCTGTTAACCCTTTTGGGGTCTAGTTCTTAAGCCTTTAGTGTATCCATATGCTCTTGAGCTGTCATCATGACTCACGAAATCGTAATGACACGATTGCAATGGATGTGGGGTGCACAATAAACTAGCCACTCGGGCGGCAGGAAAAATCTAAAAGTGCACAAACTTCCACAGGATGGATGTGGGGTGCACAATAAACTAGCCACTCGGGCGGCAAAAATCTAAAAGTTTCTCTCTCTCTCTCTCTCTCTCTCTCTCTCTCTCTCTCTCTCTCTCTCTCTCTCTCTCTCTCTCTCTCTCTCTCTCTCTCTCTCTCTCTCTCTCTCTCTCTTCACCTTCCTCACAATGTACATACTCTGTTTTAAGGCTGCGGGGAAGGCAAAAGGGGCAGGGAGTCAGGTGGAAGGGCTGGGGTTCATGGCAGAGGATGGGGTATGGGAGGGCCGGGGTTCATGGCAGGGGATGGGGTATGGGAGGGCTGGGGTTCATGGCAGGGCATGGGGTATGGGAGGGCTGGTGTTCATGGCAAGGGATGGGGTATGGGAGGGCTGGGCTTCATGACAGGGAATGGGGTATCGGAGGGCTGGGCTTCATGGCAGGGGCTGGGGTATGGGAGGGCTGGGGTTCATGGCAGGGGATGGGGTATGGGAGGGCTGGGGTTCATGGCAGGGGATGGGGTATGGGAGGGCTGGGGTTCATGGCAGGGGATGGGGTATGGGAGGGCTGGGGTTCATGGCAGGGGATGGGGTATGGGAGGGCTGGGATTCATGGCAGGGAATGGGGTATGGGAGGGCTGGGGTTCATGGCAGGGGATCAGGGCTGTGGTTCATGGCAGGGGGGTATGGGAGGGCTGGGCTTCATGGTAGGGGATGGGGTATGGGAGGGCTGGGGATCATGGCAAGGTATGGGGTATGGGAGGGCTGGGGTTCATGGCAGGGGATGGGGAATGGGAGGGCTGGGGTTCTTGGCAGGGGATGGGGTATGGGAGGGCTGGGGTTCATGGCAGGGGATGGGGTATGGGAGGGCTGGGGTTCATGGCAGGGGATGGGGTATGGGAGGGCTGGGGTTCATGGCAGGGGATGGGGTATGTGAGGGCCGGGGTTCATGGCAGGGGATGGGGTATGTGAGGGCTGAGGTTCATGGAAGGGCATGGGGTATGGGAGGGCTGGGGTTCATGGCAGGGAATGGGGTATGGGAGGGCTGGTGTTCATGGCAAGGGATGGGGTATGGGAGGGCTGGGCTTCATGGTAGGGGATGGGGTATGGGAGGACTGGGGTTCATGGTAAGGGATGGGGTATGGGAGGGCGCTGGGCTTCATGGCAGGGGATGGGGTATGGGAGGGCTGGGCTTCATGGCAGGGGATGGAGTATGGGAGGGCTGGGTTTCATGGTAGAGGAGGGGTCTGGGAGGGCTGGGCTTAATGGTAGGGGATGGGGTATGGGAGGGCTGGGCTTCATGGCAGGGGATGGGGTATGGGAGGGCTGGGCTTCATGGTAGGGGATGGGGTATGGGAGGGCTGGGCTTCATGGCAGGGGAGGGGTATGGGAGGGCTGGGCTTCAGGGGAGGGGTATGGGAGGGCTTGGCTTCATGGTAGGGGATGGGGTATGGGAGGGCTGGGCTTCATGGCAGGGGAGGGTTTTGGGAGGGCTGGGCTTCATGGTAGGGGAGGGGTATGGAAGGGCTGGGGTTCATGGTAGAGGAGGGGTAAGGAAGGGCTGGGCTTCATGGTAGGGGAGGGGTATGGGAGGGCTGGGCTTCATGGTAGGGGATGGGGTATGGGAGGGCTGGGCTTCATGGCAGGGGAGGGGTATGGGAGGGCTGGGCTTCATGGAAGGGGATAGGGTATGGGAGGGCTGGGGTTCATGGTAGGGGATGGGGTATGTGGGCTGGGCTTCATGGTAGGGGATGGGGTATGGGAGGGCTGGGGTTCATGGCAGGGGAGGGTTACGGGAGGGCAGGGCTTCATGGTAGGGGAGGGGTATAGGAGGGCTGGGTTTCATGGTAGGGGATGGGGCATGGGAGGGCTGGGCTTCATGACAGGGAATGGGGTATGGGAGTGCTGGGCTTCATGGTAGGGGATGGGGTATGGGAGGGCTGGGCTTCATGACAGGGAATGGGGTATGGGAGGGCTGGGCTTCATGATGGAGTATTGGAGGGCTGGGGTTCATGGTAGGGGATGGGGTATGAGAGGGCTGGGCTTCATGGTAGGGGATGGGGTATGGGAGGACTGGGGTTCATGGTAAGGGATGGGGTATCGGAGGGCTGGGCTTCATGGCAGGGGATGGGGTATGGGAGGGCTGGGCTTCATGGCAGGGGATGGGGTATGGGAGGGCTGGGCTTCATGGCAGGGGATGGGGTATGGGAGGGCTGGGCTTCATGGCAGGGGATGGGGTATGGGAGGGCTGGGCTTCATGGCAGGGGATGGCGTATGGGAAAATGTTTTTTTGTTTTCTGTGGCTATATTTGTTTGTTGCAGGTGTTATGCACCACCGACTTGTTGCAGGTGTTATGCACCACCGACTTGTTGCAGGTGTTATGCAGCACCGACTTGTTGCAGACGTTTTTCAGCACCGACTTGTTGCAGGTGTTATGCAGCACCGACTTGTTGCAGGCGTTATGCAGTACCGACTTGTTGCAGGTGTTATGCAGCACCGACTTGTTGCAGGTGTTATGCAGCACCGACTTGTTGCAGCTGTTATGCAGCACCGACTTGTTGCAGGTGTTATGCAGTACCGACTTGTTGCAGGTGTTATGCAGCACCGACTTGTTACAGCTGATATGCAGCACCGACTTGTTGCATTGTTGCAGGTGTTGTGCAGTACCGACTTGTTGCAGGTGTTATGCAGCACCGACTTGTTGCAGGTGTTATGCAGCACCGACTTGTTGCATGTGTTGTGCAGTACCGACTTGTTGCAGGTGTTATGCAGCACCGACTTGTTGCAGGTGTTATGCAGCACCGACTTGTTGCAGGTGTTATGCAGCACCGACTTGTTGCAGGTGTTGTGCAGTACCGACTTGTTGCAGGTGTTATGCAGCACCGACTTGTTGCAGGTGTTATGCAGCACCGACTTGTTGCAGGTGTTATGCAGCACCGACTTGTTGCAGGTGTTGTTGCAGTTATGCAGCACCGACTTGTTGCAGGTGTTATGCAGCACCGACTTGTTGCAGGTGTTATGCAGCACCGACTTGTTGCAGGTGTTATGCAGCACCGACTTGTTGCAGGCGTTATGCAGCACCGACTTGTTGCAGGTGTTATGCAGCACCGACTTGTTGCAGCTGCTATGCAGCACCGACTTGTTGCAGGTGTTATTCAGCACCGACTTGTTGCAGGTGTTATGCAGCACCGACTTGTTGCAGGTGTTATGCAGCACCGACTTGTTGCAGGTGTTATGCAGCACCGACTTGTTGCAGGTGTTATGCAGCACCGACTTGTTGCAGGTGTTATGCAGCACCGACTTGTTGCAGGTGTTATGCAGCACCGACTTGTTGCGGGTGTTGTGCAGTACCGACTTGTTGCAGGTGTTATGCAGCACCGACTTGTTGCAGGTGTTGTGCAGTACCGACTTGTTGCAGGTGTTGTGCAGTACCGACTTGTTGCAGCTGCTATGCAGCACCGACTTGTTGCAGGCGTTATGCAGCACCGACTTGTTGCAGGCGTTATGCAGCACCGACTTGTTGCAGCTGCTATGCAGCACCGACTTGTTGCAGGTGTTATGCAGCACCGACTTGTTGCAGGTGTTGTGCAGCACCGACTTGTTGCAGGTGTTGTGCAGCACCGACTTGTTGCAGGTGTTATGCAGCACCGACTTGTTGCAGGTGTTATGCAGCACCGACGTGTTGCAGGTGTTATGCAGCACCGACTTGTTGCAGGTGTTATGCAGCACCGACTTGTTGCAGGTGTTATGCAGCACCGACTTGTTGCAGGTGTTATGCAGCACCGACTTGTTGCAGGTGTTATGCAGCACCGACTTGTTGCAGGTGTTATGCAGCACCAACTTGTTGCAGGTGTTATGCAGCACCGACTCGTTGCAGGTGTTATGCAGCACCGACTTGTTGCAGGTGTTATGCAGCACCAACTTGTTGAAGGTGTTATGCAGTACCGACTTGTTGCAGGTGTTATGCAGCACCGACTTGTTGCAGGTGTTATGCAGCACCGACTTGTTGCAGGTGTTATGCAGCACCGACTTGTTGCAGGTGTTATGCAGCACCGACTTGTTGCAGGTGTTATGCAGCACCGACTTGTTGCAGGTGTTATGGAGCACCGACTTGTTGCAGGTGTTGTGCAGTACCGACTTGTCGCAGGTGTTATGCAGCACCGGCTTGTCGCAGTTGTGCAGTACCGACTTGTCGCAGGTGTTATGCAGCACCGACTTGTTGCAGGTGTTGTGCAGCACCGACTTGTCGCAGGTGTTGTGCAGCACCGACTTGTTGCAGGTGTTGTGCAGCACCGACTTGTTGCAGGTGTTGTGCAGCACCGACTTGTTGCAGGTGTTGTGCAGCACCGACTTGTTGCAGGTGTTGTGCAGCACCGACTTGTTGCAGGTGTTGTGCAGCACCGACTTGTTGCAGGTGTTGTGCAGCACCGACTTGTTGCAGGTGTTATGCAGCACCGACTTGTTGCAGGTGTTATGCAGCACCGACTTGTTGCAGGTGTTATGCAGTACCTACTTGTTGCAGGTGTTATGCAGCACCGACTTGTTGCAGGTGTTATGCAGCACCGACTTGTTGCAGGCGTTATGCAGCACCGACTTGTTGCAGGTGTTATGCAGCACCGACTTGTTGCAGGTGTTATGCAGCACCGACTTGTTGCAGGTGTTATGCAGCACCGACTTGTTGCAGGTGTTGTGCAGTACCGACTTGTTGCAGTACCGACTTGTTGTGCAGTACCGACTTGTTGCAGGTGTTGTGCAGCACCGACTTGTTGCAGGTGTTGTGCAGGTGTTGTGCAGTACCGACTTGTTGCAGGTGTTGTGCAGCACCGACTTGTTGCAGGTGTTGTACAGTACCGACTTTTTGCAGGTGTTGTGCAGTACCGACTTGTTGCAGGTGTTGTGCAGTACCGAGTTGTTGCAGGTGTTGTGCAGTACCGACTTGTAGGTGTTGTGCAGCACCGACTTGTTGCAGGTGTTGTGCAGCACCGACTTGTTGCAGGTGTTGTGCAGTACCGACTTGTTGTAGGTGTTGTGCAGCACCGACTTGTTGCATGTGTTGTGCAGCACCGACTTGTTGCAGGTGTTGTGCAGCACCGACTTGTTGCAGGTGTTGTGCAGTACCGACTTGTTGCAGGTGTTGTGCAGTACCGACTTGTTGCAGGTGTTGTGCAGCACCGACTTGTTGCAGGTGTTGTGCAGTACCGACTTGTTGCAGGTGTTGTGCAGTACCGACTTGTTGCAGGTGTTATGCAGTACCGACTTGTTGCAGGTGTTGTGCAGCACCGACTTGTTGCAGGTGTTATGCAGCACCGACTTGTTGCAGGTGTTGTGCAGTACCGACTTGTTGCAGGTGTTATGCAGCACCGAGTTGTTGCAGGTGTTGTGCAGTACCGACTTGTTGCAGGTGTTGTGCAGCACCGACTTGTTGCAGGTGTTATGCAGCACCGACTTGTTGCAGGTGTTGTGCAGTACCGACTTGTTGCAGGTGTTATGCAGCACCGACTTGTTGCAGGTGTTGTGCAGCACCGACTTGTTGCAGGTGTTGTGCAGCACCGACTTGTTGCAGGTGTTATGCAGCACCGACTTGTTGCAGGTGTTGTGCAGCACCGACTTGTTGCAGGTGTTGTACAGTACCGACTTGTTGCAGGTGTGCAGTACCGACTTGTTGCAGGTGTTGTGCAGCACCGACTTGTTGCAGGTGTTGTGCAGCACTGTCTTGTTGCAGGTGTTATGCAGCACTGACTTGTTGCAGGTGTTGTGCAGTACCGACTTGTTGCAGGTGTTGTGCAGCACCGACTTGTTGCAGGTGTTGTGCAGCACCGACTTGTTGCAGGTGTTGTGCAGCACCGACTTGTTGCAGGTGTTGTGCAGCACCGACTTGTTGCAGGTGTTGTGCAGCACCGACTTGTTGCAGGTGTTGTGCAGCACCGACTTGTTGCAGGTGTTGTGCAGCACCGACTTGTTGCAGGTGTTGTGCAGCACCGACTTGTTGCAGGTGTTGTGCAGCACCGACTTGTTGCAGGTGTTGTGCAGCACCGACTTGTTGCAGGTGTTGTGTAGCACTGTCTTGTTGCAGGTGTTATGCAGCACTGACTTGTTGCAGGTGTTATGCAGCACCGACTTGTTGCAGGTGTTATGCAGCACCGACTTGTTGCAGGTGTTATGCAGCACCGACTTGTTGCAGGTGTTATGCAGCACCGACTTGTTGCAGGTGTTGTGCAGCACTGACTTGTTGCAGGTGTTATGCAGCACCGACTTGTTGCAGGTGTTATGCAGCACCGACTTGTTGCAGGTGTTATGCAGCACCGACTTGTTGCAGGTGTTGTGCAGCACCGACTTGTTGCAGGTGTTGTGCAGCACTGACTTGTTGCAGGTGTTGTGCAGCACCGACTTGTTGCAGGTGTTATGCAGCACCGACTTGTTGCAGGTGTTATGCAGCACCGACTTCTTGCAGGTGTTGTGCAGCACTGACTTGTTGCAGGTGTTATGCAGCACCGACTTGTTGCAGGTGTTATGCAGCACCGACTTGTTGCAGGTGTTATGTAGCACCGACTTGTTGCAGGTGTTATGCAGCACCGACTTGTTGCAGGTGTTATGCAGCACCGACTTGTTGCAGGTGTTATGCAGCACCGACTTGTTGCAGGTGTTATGCAGCACCGACTTGTTGCAGGTGTTGTGCAGCACCGACTTGTTGCAGGTGTTGTGCAGCACCGACTTGTAGGTGAGTGTTTTTTTTTACTGCTAAAAACAGGAAAAAATGGTGTGTGCTTGTATACTGGCCTCTTTGTACGCACCGTCTGTGGTCGCAGGGGTCGATTCACAGCTCCTGGCTCCGCGTCTTCGCTGGTCGCTACCAGGTCCACACACTCCCTGCTCCATGAGCTTTATTGTTTCTCTTCTTAAAGCTGTGTATGGATGTTGCTTCCACTACATCTCTCTCTCCAGATTGTTCCACTTCCTGACAACTCTGTGATTGAAAAATACTGCCTATTATCCCTGTGACTCATCTGAGTTTTAAACTTACAGTTGTGGCCCCTTGTTGCTGTGTCCCATCTCTGAAACCTCATCTCTGTCCACCTTGTCAATTCCTCTCAGTATTTTATATGTCATTATCATGTCGCCTCTCATCGTGTGACATTCCTCTTAGTTCTGGTACTAGTCTTGTTACAAACCTTTGCACTTTCTCTAATTTCTTGACGTGCTTGACCAGGTGTGGGTTCCAAACTGGTGCTGCGTACTCCAGTATGGGCCTGACATACACGGTGTACACAGTCTTGAACGAGTCCTTAATAAGATGTCGGAATGCTGTTCTTAGGTTTGCCAGACACCCATATGCTGCAGCAGTTATTTGGTTGATGTGCTCCTCAGGAGATGTGCTCGGTATTATCGGTGTGTGTGTACACAGTTATGATTGCAAGGGTCCAGTCATAGCTCCTGGCCCCGCCTCTTTGTGTGTGTGTGTGTGTGTGTACATACCTACGTGTGGTTGCATCTCCTTACGTTGCCTCTTGGGTGTGTGTGTGTGTGCGTGTGCGTGTGTGTGTGCGTGTGCGTGTGCGTGTGCGTGTGTGTGTGTGTGTGTGTGTGTGTAGCACCTGAGTCGTGACAGTCTCTGGCACTAGTTGATCCTGGCTAAGTTCTTCTCAAACTGGAATTTGATATTCTCCCATTTCTTTTCTTCCTTCTTTCCTCTCTATATTTCCCCCTCTCTCTTCCTCTCATCTCTTCTTCATTGAAAGTCCTTTACTCTCCTCAGTGTCACTTGTTACACACTCCATCAAGTTGTCTCCGTCAAGGTGTCTCCGTCAAGGTGTCTCCATCAAGGTGTCTCCATCAAGTTGTCTCCATCAAGTTGTCTCCATCAAGTTGTCTCCATCAAGTTGTCTCCATCAAGGTGTCTCCATCAAGGTGTCTCCATCAAGGTGTCTCCATCAAGGTGTCTCCATCAAGGTGTCTCCATCAAGGTGTCTCCGTCAAGGTGTCTCCGTCAAGGTGTCTCCATCAAGGTGTCTCCATCAAGGTGTCTCCGTCAAGGTGTCTCCATCAAGGTGTCTCCATCAAGGTGTCTCCATCAAGGTGTCTCCATCAAGGTGTCTCCATCAAGGTGTCTCCATCAAGGTGTCTCCATCAAGGTGTCTCCATCAAGGTGTCTCCATCAAGGTGTCTCCATCAAGGTGTCTCCATCAAGGTGTCTCCATCAAGGTGTCTCCATCAAGGTGTCTCCATCAAGTTGTCTCCATCAAGGTGTCTCCATCAAGGTGTCTCCATCAAGGTGTCTCCATCAAGGTGTCTCCATCAAGGTGTCTCCATCAAGTTGTCTCCATCAAGTTGTCTCCATCAAGGTGTCTCCATCAAGGTGTCTCCATCAAGGTGTCTCCTTGAAGTTAGTTAAAAGTTTAAAAGTCACTCTGATGTTAGTTTTAGTGCACCACAACTTTTATTAGTGGAGTTTGTGGGGAAGATGGAAGTTGTTGGCTATTATGCAAAATACAAGAGTGGGGGGGAGGGGGTTCATTGATGGTGGGGAGGGTGGGACTGAGGATTTGGGGATATATAGGGTGGTTAATGGAAGGGGGATATTAAAAATGGAAGCGTTGACATTACAGGAGGTGGAAAGGTGGTGGTGTGGGAGAGAGAAATTTAATTCAATTCAGTGGACAGTTGTGGCTCCTACCCCAACATCACCTCCGCCCTCTTTATTCTCTTCCTACCTGAGTCTGCCTGCAGAGTATTCCGAGGGTCAACGCCCTCGCTGCCCGGTCCCAGATCATTCCTCCCTGTGGATGGCCTGGTCAATCAGGTTGTTGTTGCTAGCTGCACGAAGTCCAACGTATGTACCACAACTCGGCTGATCAAGGACTGACCTGAGAAACTTGTCAAGTTTTCTCCATAAGACAGTCGGGATTTATGAATAATCCCCTTCGTGTATGAAGGGAGGGTATTTAAAGGTCCTGGTTTCCCCACGCTTATCTGGCACCGTCTGCCAAGCTTCTTGCTTTCATTTCGAATGATTTGTGTGTGCAGATTTGGAACCAGTCCCTGAAGGATTTTCCAGGTGTAGATTATAATGCATCTCTCTGGCATACTCTCCAAGAAGTACAGATCGAGGGGCTTAGAGCCTTCCCAGTAATTCAGGTGCTTGAATGAATCTACATGCGAGCAGTGAAGGTTCTCTGCACATTCTCCAGGTCTGCAATATCACCTGTCTTAAACGATCTGCTAGATTACAGCAGTACTCCAGTCTAGAGAGAATTAATGACTTAGAGTATCATCCTTGGCTTGGCATCTATAATTTTTTCGTGACTAGAAGAGCTCAAACTTATCAGAGGTATAGTGACACTATTGTGATCCTTGAAGGTAACATCTTCTGACATGATTACTCCCAGGTCTCTCACGTTAGTCTTACTTTCTACAGAATGATTCAAGCTTGTTTATACTCCGTTCTTATCTTTATTTCCTCAGTCTTTCCATAACGGAATAACTGAAACTTGTCTTCATTGAACATCATGTTGTTGTCAGTGGTCCACTGCAAGACTTTGTTTATATCAGTTTGGAGGTTTGTTGTGTCCTCAGTAGATGTCACTCTCATGTAAATTCTAATAGCGTCCTATCGCTCTTGGCAGACGATATGATTCATATCCGTGTCGGTTATGAGAATGAGGAAGAGAACAGGTACTGTACCTTGTGGAATAGAGCTTTGCAAATTTACCTACAACACCCCCGCTATCCGTAATACAACCCCTATCCCCACAACAGACCAAATAATCCACCCTTAACCCCCTACCACCCACAACACCTCCACAACCCATCCTCAACCACCACCATCTCGTGATGACATTTTTCCCCAAGTCTCCTGTAATGAGACTCTCCAGGTATCCAGTCTTACCAACCCCGTCTGAAACCTGCAGTGTTCCAGGGTGTTGCTTGGTCGTCTCGTCTGAAACCTGCAGTGTTCCAGGGTGTTGCTTGGTCGTCTCGTCTGAAACCTGCAGTGTTCCAGGTTGTTGCTTGGTCGTCTCGTCTGAAACCTGCAGTGTTCCAGGGTGTTGCTCGGTCGTCTTGTCTGGAACCTGCAGAGTTCCAGGGTGTTGCTTGGTCGTCTCGTCTGAAACCTGCAGTGTTCCAGGGTGTTGTTTGGTCGTCTTGTCTGAAACCTGCAGTATTCCATGGTGTTGCTTGGTCGTCTTGTCTGGAACCTGCAGTGTTCCAGGGTGTTGCTTGGTCGTCTCGTCTGAAACCTGCAGTGTTCCAGGGTGTTGCTTGGTCGTCTCGTCTGAAACCTACAGTGTTCCACCATGTTGTGTTACCCCTGGCACCAGAGTACAGTGTTATCCCTGGCACCAGAGTACAGTGTTATCCCTGGCACCAGAGTACAGTGTTATCCCTGGCACCAGAGTACAGTGTTATCCCTGGCACCAGAGTACAGTGTTATCCCTGGCACCAGAGTACAGTGTTATCCCTGGCACCAGAGTACAGTGTTATCCCTGGCACCAGAGTGCAGTGTTATCCCTGGCACCAGAGTGCAGTGTTATCCCTGGCACCAGAGTGCAGTGTTATCCCTGGCACCAGAGTGCAGTGTTATCCCTGGCACCAGAGTACAGTGTTATCCCTGGCACCAGAGTACAGTGTTATCCCTGGCACCAGAGTAGTGTTATCCCTGGCACCAGAGTAGTGTTATCCCTGGCACCAGAGTACAGTGTTATCCCTGGTACCAGAGTACAGTGTTATCCCTGGTACCAGAGTACAGTGTTATCCCTGGCACCAGACTACAGTGTTATCCCTGGCACCAGAGTACAGTGTTATCCCTGGTACCAGAGTACAGTGTTATCCCTGGCAACAGAGTACAATGTTATCCACTTTACCTGGTCTTCAAAGAGTCTCCATCAGGATTATGGAGTAATTGTAGAGTGTGGGCCAGAGGTTGATCTTCAGGGGTTGCTTGGAGGCCGCCAGCCTCCTCGCGACCTCCCTGGGGGAGGATTTACTTCCCCCGACCCCCTCCCTGAGGGAGGATTTATTACCCCCGCTCCTCCCTAAGGGGGTGAGGGGAGGCAGCAACACCCACCACGGGTGTAGAAGTGTGTGGCTGCTGGGTTTATAAGATACTGAAGCCTTCCAGGACTTGACCTTTTCTGTACAGCTTCTACAGATGCAAAAAGCTTCTGCTGTTGAAGCTTCTACTGCTGCTGCTGTTGTCAGCAGCTTTGCAGACAGTGCTTTCTCTTTCTCTCATATACCTTATCAATACGGTATAAACCTTGGTAATAAATACCGACAAGTTGGTTTAGAAAGACACGTAAGCAAACACTATGACATATTTATTAGAAAACGTTTCGGTCCTGGGACCTTGATCAAGGTCCCAGGAATGAAACGTTTTCTAATAAATATGTCATAGTGTTTGCTTACGTGTCTTTCTAAACCACCTTATCAATACAAACACATCTCATCTCGTTACAAACTCGCAATCTAACATCCATTATTCACTGCAGAAACTTGCAGTGCAACATGTCGCTATTACATTGTTGTTCTACCACTGCAGTGCAACATGTTGCTACTGTCTTGTTCTCCTACCACCACAGTGGAACGTTGACTCAGCAGATAGAGAGAAGAGTAAGTTAGAGATGTAAGTGTTGTCGCAGGGAATTAAGACAGCAGTGTGTGTGTGTGTGTGTGTGTGTGTGTGTGTGTGTGTGTGTGTGTGTGTGTGTGTGTGTGTGTGTGTGTGTGTATTTTAGTACATATGTAGTATCTTACATGTTGCGGTAAGAGGTATCTTGAACGTCAGTGTAGTTAGTATCTTTAATGATTAATGACGAGTATCTTGGAAGATGTTGTAGCAGCTGTTTTTGATGTTAATATATGTGGAATATTTTATGTTAATATAGGTATATTGTTAACGTACGTGTGCATGTGTACGTAATTTAACCAGAGTGTAACGTTACAGAACTTGTTGCTGAGCCTTGAGGACCGTGACGCTGAAGAACTGGTACTGGTGTTGCAAGGGTACTACCGTCTACTGACCGATAACCCACTACCAGTTACCCACGTCAGAGACCGCTACGCCCTCGACCAGGGTAAGTACCGAGCATTAAATCTGGTCAAGTACAGCACTACCCCTCCACCAGGGGGTAACTACCATTTAACCTGGTTTGTGTAATCCTCATCAGGGTATTCCTTCGTTATGAACGTTAGGGACGCCTCCAGAATTTCTGTATTGGAGTGACTTACGAGTGGAGAAGCGTGGCCCAGGCCTCTGTGTTTGTAGAGGCAAGCACTGTGTAGAGGCAAGCACAGTGTAGAGGCAAGCACTGTGTAGAGACAAGCACAGTGTAGAGGCAAGCACTGTGTAGAGACAAGCACAGTGTAGAGACAAGCACAGTGTAGAGACAAGCACAGTGTAGAGACAAGCACAGTGTAGAGACAAGCACAGTGTAGAGACAAGCACTGTGTAGAGACAAGCACTGTGTAGAGGCAAGCACAGTGTAGAGACAAGCACTGTGTAGAGGCAAGCACTGTGTAGAGGCAAGCACAGTGTAGAGGCAAGCACTGTGTAGAAACAAGCACAGTGTAGAGGCAAGCACTGTGTAGAGACAAGCACTGTGTACAGACAAGCACAGTGTAGAGGCAAGCACTGTGTAGAAAGCACAGTGTAGAGGCAAGCACTGTGTAGAGACAAGCACTGTGTAGAGACAAGCACAGTGTAGAGACAAGCACTGTGTAGAGGCAAGCACAGTGTAGAGACAAGCACTGTGTAGAGACAAGCACAGTGTAGAGGCAAGCACAGTGTAGAGACAAGCACTGTGTAGAGGCAAGCACTGTGTAGAGACAAGCACTGTGTAGAGACAAGCACAGTGTAGAGACAAGCACAGTGTAGAGACAAGCACAGTGTAGAGACAAGCACTGTGTAGAGACAAGTACTGTGTAGAGACAAGCACAGTGTAGAGACAAGCACTGTGTAGAGACAAGCACAGTGTAGAGACAAGCACAGTGTAGAGACAAGCACAGTGTAGAGACAAGCACAGTGTAGAGACAAGCACAGTGTAGAGACAAGCACAGTGTAGAGACAAGCACAGTGTAGAGACAAGCACAGTGTAGAGACAAGCACAGTGTAGAGACAAGCACAGTGTAGAGGCAAGCACAGTGTAGAGACAAGCACAGTGTAGAGACAAGCACAGTGTAGAGACAAGCACAGTGTAGAGACAAGCACAGTGTAGAGACAAGCACAGTGTAGAGACAAGCACAGTGTAGAGGCAAGCACAGTGTAGAGACAAGCACAGTGTAGAGACAAGCACAGTGTAGAGACAAGTACTGTGTAGAGGCAAGCACAGTGTAGAGACAAGCACAGTGTAGAGGCAAGCACAGTGTAGAGACAAGCACAGTGTAGAGACAAGCACAGTGTAGAGACAAGACAAGTACTGTGTAGAGACAAGCACAGTGTAGAGACAAGCACTGTGTAGAGACAAGCACAGTGTAGTAGAGACAAGCACAGTGTAGAGACAAGCACAGTGTAGAGACAAGCACAGTGTAGAGACAAGCACAGTGTAGAGACAAGCACAGTGTAGAGACAAGCACAGTGTAGAGACAAGCACAGTGTAGAGACAAGCACAGTGTAGAGACAAGCACAGTGTAGAGACAAGCACAGTGTAGAGACAAGCACAGTGTAGAGACAAGTACAGTGTAGAGACAAGCACAGTGTAGAGACAAGCACAGTGTAGAGACAAGCACAGTGTAGAGACAAGCACAGTGTAGAGACAAGCACAGTGTAGAGACAAGCACAGTGTAGAGACAAGCACAGTGTAGAGACAAGCACAGTGTAGAGGCAAGCACTGTGTAGAGGCAAGCACAGTGTAGAGACAAGCACAGTGTAGAGACAAGCACAGTGTAGAGACAAGCACAGTGTAGAGACAAGCACAGTGTAGAGACAAGCACAGTGTAGAGACAAGCACAGTGTAGTGAGACAAGCACAGTGTAGAGACAAGCACAGTGAGGTACAAGCACAGTGTAGAGGCAAGCACAGTGTAGAGACAAGCACAGTGTAGAGACAAGCACAGTGTAGAGACAAGCACAGTGTAGAGACAAGCACAGTGTAGAGACAAGCACAGTGTAGAGACAAGCACAGTGTAGAGACAAGCACAGTGTAGAGGCAAGCACTGTGTAGAGGCAAGCACAGTGTAGAGACAAGCACAGTGTAGAGACAAGCACAGTGTAGAGACAAGCACAGTGTAGAGACAAGCACAGTGTAGAGACAAGTACTGTGTAGAGGCAAGTACACTGCTTCAACTTAGTGTTATGTCAGAGAAAATATAAAAATATCAGAATATTATGTTTCACATTATATATAAGAGTGAGACAACAATAGTTCCTATCAAAGAATAAGAACAATAATTATCATAAATTACATCATTATATAGTTGTGATAATAATGATGCTCTCCTTGACCTTATTATTGTAATGATACACACTAACAACGTAATATATTCATTTACTCTTAAACGAGAGCCTCGGGGGACCTGGACAGTTATCAGTGTGACCTTTTCTTTGGTTGCTAGAAGCAAAAAGTAGCAGTGATACCTACCTGGAGGGCGTTCTGGGGGGTCAACGCCCCCGCGGCCCAGTCCTTGACCAGGCCTGCCTTGAAAAAAAATGAGTCTCTTGGCTCTTGACCAATTCATAGCTATAATCGCAATATTACTTATCCTGGTGTCACTACTGTTGATCCTCAGGTAAGTTGTCAGTCGCAGGAAGGAGAAACTACGGTCACATTCTGCAGAATTAATTGGCAAAGTCATACTGTTGCATACCAGCTTATACAGATCTGTGAAAGTATTAGACTGAGGCTTAAGTATAGTGTAGGTGGAGACGTGTACAGGAGAATAACTTTAATGACCAACGATTTTCATCACAGGAGATGGAGAAAAGGGGAAGACGCTCTGGGGGACTAAGGGTAATGATGGGAACTCTGTCACTATAAGTAGCCGTCAGATATATTCACGCGCATATGTACACGTGATCACAAGGGTAATACAAGAGTGTACATCGTAATATATTGTTTTAAACAATAAAATACTGAAGTACGCAAGTGTCTCTCCTAAGGAAGTATATATGGTATAGAATTATCCTTCCTCTTGACGCGCTCCTTACGTCTCTTAGGTACTGATAAGACTGAAGAATTAGACACATGTGCAGCATCTGGGTATCTTTATTGGTAGATGTTTCGCCATCCAGTGACTTTATCAATACAAGTTTAAGGACATAATTGGAAGACTGTAGAACTATATACAAAAGACGAGGTCATCAGTCCCTCAGCCTTGCATGAGGACCGTAGTGTTGAAGACTACGGTCCTCATCCAAGGCTGAGGGACTGATTATCTCGTCTTTTGTATATAGTTCTACAGTCTTCCAATTATGTCCTTGAACTTGTATTGATAAAGTCACTGGATGGTGAAACATCTACTAATAAAGATACCCAGATGCTGCACATGTCTAATTCTTCATCTTGTGGGTATTATGTACCATTCATGTACAACTGATAAGGCTAACATATGGAAGATAGGAGAGGCAGTGCCGTCCGGAGTTTAGGGTTAGAGGACACGTCCATAACACGAATCATACACCTGATAAAGGTTCAGTGTGTTGTCTGATTCAAGTGCAGTGACTTGCCTGGGTTAAGGATTGATATAATCACAATCATGTAGTCAGTCATGTGTTTGGCAGTACGGCACGGGGCACCGCCGTCTTGCGTATACAAGTTGCCCTGGCACTTCTCCAAACTGTCAGGCAAAAAGTCTGGTTAGTGTACGTACTTACGCGCGTCCATGTTGATATCGACCACTGTAAAGATGTTCCATGTTATGGTCCAGGACCGAAACTTCTTCCCGAGTTTCCTCTCAACCGTGGATTGGTGTTGAATAATAATATATAGTTCTTATTTTTTTATTTTTAATTATTAATACTAGGTTTAATTACAACTTCAAAGTCAGATTAGTGATATAGTCATTTAGTTATAGTTTCAATACACTGTGATAAAATGCTCAGCTTATATCAACATTGACAAAGGTTATTCAAATGATATTGAATAAAAAGTAACGTTACTAATTATTATTGGATCGAAAGAGAGAGAGAGAGAGAGAGAGAGAGAGAGAGAGAGAGAGAGAGAGAGAGAGAGAGAGAGAGAGAGAGATAGTGTGGCAGTGTGCCTGCTAGTGTTGACAGATGAGGATAGAAGTTATTAAAGCTGAATTTCCTTTGGTGTTGGGGAATGGGTGGACCGGGTGACCCACCAGCAAGGTGGTAGGGCGATGGAGATAGAGAAGCGTGGGGGGGGGATTAGGGTGAGAGAGAAATAGAGGGGTGGTGGTAGGGGGGGGTGTATGTATGGACGGGAGGGGAAAATCTGATTGGGACTTGACGATGGTTCAGAACTGACCGAAAAATTGTCATAAAGGTTCGTCTCCTAATTTGATTATTTTGCGATATTGTGAATCTCATTTGATACACAAAATTATCAATGCAAGTGGTGCGACCTCCCGGTACCTCGGTGTTGTGATCCAGAAGGGGAACATCTGCGGAATATTCTTCATTCCAGACCAGCGTTTAAGGAGCTGGAAGACCACAGCCTGACTGGAATGTTACACTGGGTATTTGACAAGGTAGAGTATGAGAACTTTCAAAACAAGAGAAACATCGCCATGATGGTTCGTGTGAAATCGATGTTGCTCTTTTTACGACTTGAACATCGCTCTCACGACTTGAACATCGCTCTCACGACCTGAACATCGCTCTCACGACCTGAACATCGCTCTCACGACCTGAACATCGCTCTCACGACCTGAACATCGCTCTGTACTCGCAGCGCCTTACAGAGCAGGAGAGATAGCACGGCTGGAAAATGTACAGATGTCATATACTAGTCATATCGGATCAATAAAACATTTAAACTACTGGAAACTCCACTTGAAAACATTGGAATTTTTTTTCTGGAATGGAGAAGTGATACTTGATAATATATATGAGGAAGGCACTTGAAGGCTTGGTGTCTTCCCTGCACACTGCTCTATCATTTTACCGTAGTCAAAGATGAGGTGGATAATGTGGAACAAACCCAGTGAAGAACAAGGCCGCCATGGGTACTGTTAGAGAGCACCGCGTCAGTCTCTGTGGGCCAAGACTCTTCAACATGTTACTATCATGCAGAAGTTTTCCAGAGGAAATTGGACCACTGTCTCCTGCAAATTCTTGAGTATCCAGCCTGTGATTGTTGTGTGGAACCGCGGGTAGCAGGCACAGTTTGCTTGATCAGGTGGTCAAGGAAGCCAGGCTGTAGCTGTAGAAGAACCCTCGAAAAGTCACACACACACACACACACACACACACACACACACACACACACACACACACACACACACACACACACACACACACACACACGAACAACTACTAAAAAAAATAGTGAAATTCCAAGCACTTTCGTGACTTCTCACATTATCAAGGAACTATAAAAATTAAACATCAACATGAAGATATATAAGGGCAAGACTACACCTCACTGTCGCATCACAACACCCAACTCTGTCAAACACAACTGATACTCTACCCAAGCATTAAGATTTTTTACTTTGTCTAATATATCATTAAATTCTTCCCAAATTTTATTAATTATAAAAGAATCCAATTTATATAAACCAAAAGAAAAATTCAGTTGGTTGATAATGTGAGAAATCACGAAAGCGCTTGGAATTTCACTATTTTTTCACAGTGGTTGTTCAGCATATTGTGATATCACCTGTTTACTGTGATCTTATTGGGCGCATGTATGTATGTATGTATGTGTGTGTATATATATATATATGTCGTGCCGAATAGGCAGAACTTGCGATGTTGGCTTAAATAGCAACGCTCATCTTGCCATATAGGACAAGTGAAAATTTGTGTATGCAATAATTTCGCCAAAATCTTTCTGAACCTAACGAAAAAAATATATTTCACTGGGTTGGTTTAGTATTAAATTATTGTAAACAAATCTAAAATATATTTAGCTGGGTTAGGCTAAAATAAATTGCGCTTGTTATAATAAGGTTAGGTAAGTTTTCTAAGATTCTTTTGGTGCAAAATTGTAAATTTTTACATTAACATCAATGACAAAAATATATCTTTAAACGTATAAGAGAAAAATTCAGAAAGAACTTAATTTTAAATGAGTTCTTGCTAAATGACCAGTTTTACATATTCGGCACGACATATATATATATATATATATATATATATATATATATATATATATATATATATATATATATATATATATATATAATACTGTATATATATATATATATATATATATATATATATATATATATATATATAGATATATAGATATATATATATATATATATATATATATATATGATACTCTAATGATACTCTCAGATTTTCTCTCTGTCTCTGTCTCTCTCTGTCTCTGTCTCTGTCTCTCTCTCTCTCTCTCTCTCTCTCTCTCTCTCTCTCTCTCTCTCTCCCCATTCCTCTCATTTCACGTTTCCTTCTCTTCGCTGAGTGGAGATGCGGGTCCAGCAGGAGCAGACGGAAGACAGTTTTGCTTTCAGTGAGATGTAATAACTTACTATATGATAAATATTGTGGCGAGGCTCATGTGATGTGCTGGGAGGAGGGAAAGAAAGAGGGAGGGAGGGAGATAGAGGAGGTAAGAGGGAAGGAGATAGAGGAGGAAAGAGAGAGACAGAAAGAGGGGGGAGGGAGGGATGCGAAGAGGACGGAACGAAAGAAGAGAAGGGGAAGGGTATGAATGAGGTAAGAGGAAGGATGCCCAGAGAATAAGAGGTCATCTCTCAGCGCCCTTCTTACCTCTTAAGTCTTGCCGGTCTACTCGCCTCACTCGGCTCGTCGGGAACAAGATTAAAATCATCTGCTGAGCTGTATCGTCAGAGCATCTTTAAACTGGCCAGATTTGCATATTTCTACATCCAATATTTGCTCGCTAAATATTTGACATAAACAATGGGCTTTTCTTAACCATCGTAGCTGCTTCTGGGGGCATGCTTGTGCATGTGTGGCAGACTCAAGGTATTGTATTATGTGTGGCAGACTCAAGGTATTGTATTATGTGTGGCAGACCCAAGGCATTGTATTAGCATGCGTGGCAGATTGAAGGTATTGTATTCATTCTTTCTCTTCCTACAAAGGCTTCTTCGGAGGTAATATTACGTGAATGTTGTGTCGTAAAATGAATGTTGTGTCGTAACATCAGAGTTGTGTTGTGAGGTCTGACCTTGTTAGACCTCATCGTACAGGCTGGTGCTGTGTATTTGGCTGCCACCAGACCAGGGATGGATTCTAATATACACCTCAACATAGTTACATATACAATAATCCAGAAAAACAGTAGTCGAATACAAATACACACATATATAATGAAATATAACTCAAATGCAAATGCAGAGTTTCAAATGACACAGGAGTCTTCAAAAATACCTTACCAATACGATTATAAAAACATAAGAAAGGAACACTGCAACAGGCCTACTGCCAGGCAGGTCATTCACAAATCCAACCCACTATACCCACTGTACAATTTTGAAGTGATGAAGAATGATGTTTTTAACACTGTATAAATTCGTTACTGTGGTTGCATTTTTCACGTTCTTAATACATTGCAGTGTGTATTTCATCCAGCACTTATTGGTGTACCTCTCTATTCTCAATTCCTGGAGTCCTTCCTGTCTCCACTGTGAATACTTCTTTAAATCTCATGTTGAGCTCTTCACTGGTTAGGTTAGGTAAGGTTTGTCAGGAAACAGGACAAGTGTTTCCTGACGCCGATTTTAGTCATATGACCCGCCGCTGGAGCTTTTGGTCATTTGATTAAAGCCCTCCCCTGGCTTACCGGTGTTGTTCTGGTAGCAACACACACACTACTGAACAACACTAGTCACCTCCTGTTCACCTCAACACTTGGAGAAACTTGCACTGTTTTAATATTGAAATGTCAGTTCAGAAAAATGCCACATACATTAATATTTACTAATATATTTACGTCTTAAAAATGTTTGGTAATACAAATGTTGTAAATCATTGTACCATTTTGCGTGAGTGTGGATCATCAGGAATTATCAGACGGAAAATTAACTATTTTTTTTTTCGTGTTATTGAACAGACTGAAAATATCTGTTTTTTTTTCCGTACGCTTAAAAGTGGCTTATTATTATTATTATTATTATATTGTAGAGAAGAAAAGTTACAGCATATTTTCAATTAAGTTTTGTACATTGTTGAACACATGTACTTCATTGTTCCATTATTGACCCAAGTGTTGCTGGTTGATGTTGTACTCGTGTCCTTGTATCTGACATATTACAAGTAATTTTCCCAACATTATAACACAAGACCTTCCTTGCAACACCAAGGAGCAGAGGAACCCTCGCCTGGATAAATACCAAAGAGTCAACTCTTCCACGTGAAGGATATTGACGCGCTGTTGCTGCCAGAATTATTGTTGGGTCTAATGATTCTGCTAAACAGGGTAGAGCCAGGCACTTGTCAGCTCCGCAGGGGAGGAGAGTTACTTCCTGTGTTGGTTGGGTGGCACTGACTGATGGTCTGTTTTCCGTAAACTTAAATGGCCTGGAGTATTGAGCTGGAGTGGTTGTGACAGGTGAAGTGGTGGCCTCAGGCTTAGCAGAGTTGTTGGGGAGTTTGGCGGTAAATTCATCTATCAAAATGTCTCTCACGTCAACTGGATGGTCACGGGTGGTGCAGGGGCAGTTAGACGACTATTCCAGGAACAATTAGATGATTATTCCAGGAGCAACTACATGATTTCTAGGAGCAACTAGATGACTATTTCAGGAGCAGTTAGATGACAGAGGAAGCTAGATGACTGTTCCAGAGGAAGCTAGATGACTGTTCCAGGGGAAGCTAGATGACTGTTCCAGGGAAATTTAGATGACAGGGGAAGCTAGATGACTATTCCAGGGACAGTTAGATGACAGAGGAAGTTAGATGATTGTTCCAGGGGAAGCTAGGTGACTGTTTCAGGGGAAGCTAGATGACTGTTCCAGGAGCAACTAGATGACTATTCCAGGAGCAACTACATGACTTCCAGGAGCAACTACATGACTATTCCAGGGATAGTTAGATGACAGAGGAAGCTAGATGACTGTTCCAGGGAGAGTTAGATGACAGGGGAAGCTAGATGACTATTCCAGGAGTAACTAGATGCCTATTCCAGGGACAGTTAGATGACAGAGGAAGCTAGATGACTCTTCCAAGGGAAGCTAGGTGACTGTTCCAGGAGCAACTAGATGACTGTTCTAGGGGAAGCTAGATGACTGTTCTAGGGGAAGCTAGATGACTGTTCCAGAGAAAGTTAGATGACTGTTCCAGAGTAAGTTAGATGACTGTTCTAGGGGAAGCTAGATGACTGTTCCAGAGGAAGTTAGATGACTGTTCCAGAGGAAGTTAGATGACTGTTCCAGGGGAAGGTAGATGACTGTTCCAGGGGAAAAACTAGATGACTGTTCCAGGGGAAGCTAGATGACTGTTCCAGGGGAAGCTAGATGACTGTTCTATGGGAAGCTAGATGACTGTTCCAGAGGAAGTTAGATGACTGTTCCAGAGGAAGTTAGATGACTGTTCTAGGGGAAGCTAGATGACTGTTCCAGAGGAAGTTAGATGACTGTTCCAGAGGAAGCTAGATGACTGTTCTAGGGGAAGCTAGATGACTGTTCCAGAGGAAGTTAGATGACTGTTCCAGAGGAAGTTAGATGACTGTTCCAGGGGAAGGTAGATGACTGTTCCAGGGGAAAAACTAGATGACTATTCCAGGGGAAGCTAGATGACTGTTCCAGGGGAAGCTAGATGACTGTTCCAGGGGAAGCTAGATGACTGTTCCAGAGGATGCTAGATGACTGTTCCAGGGGAAGCTAGATGACTGTTCCAGGGGAAGCTAGATGACTGTTCCAGCGGATGCTAGATGACTGTTCTAGGGGAAGCTAGATGACTGTTCCAAGGAAATCTAGGTGACTGTTCCAGGAGCAACTAGATGACTATTCCAGGAGCAACTAGATGACTGTTCCAGAGGAAGCTAGATGACTGTTCCAGAGGAAGTTAGATGACTGTTCCAGGGGAAGCTAGATGACTGTTCCAGGGGATGCTAGATGACTGTTCCAGGGAAAGCTAGATGACTGTTCCAGGGGAAGCTAGATGACTGTTCCAGAGGAAGCTAGATGACTGTTCCAGGGGAAGCTAGATGACTGTTCCAGGGGATGCTAGATGACTGTTTCAGGGGAAACTAGATGACTGTTTCAGGGGAAACTAGATGACTGTTTCAGTGGAAACTAGATGACTATTCCAGGGGATGCTAGATGACTGTTCCAGGGGAAGCTAGATGACTATGTTGAAAATGGTTTAAAACGCCGACAAGTTGATGATTAAGACACATGTACAACAGTTGGGCGTCTTTATTGAAACGTTTCGCTTACACAGTAGGCTTCAGTCTAATACAGAGGCAACAGGTATAGTAGTGAAATAATGATGTTATCAGTCCATCAACCTTGGAGAAATAGTATGTGAGGTGGTCAGTCCCTCAACTCCATGGAGTTGAACTCTCCAGTGTGAGGGACTGACCACCTCAAATACTATTTCTCGCTTGGGAATCCAAGTAATCTGCAATCATGCTTTTTAGAACTCCTTGAAAGATTTTTATGATGTGGTACGTTAGAACTGTTGATCTGTAGTTCTTAGCTATTGCTTTGCTGCCACCCTTGTGGAATGGGGCTTTATTCGTTGATTTTAGTGGCTGTGGGATTTCACTGTGTCTAAGCTACCTCTCCATAGCATACTTTAAGGCACGCGAAAGGGGTTTCTTGCAGTTCGTAATAAACACGGAGTTCCAGCAGTCTGGGCCTGGGGCTGACTGCATGGGCATGTTGACAATGGCTTTTTCAAAGTCCAGTGGAGTTAGGGTTGTCAGAAATTTGGCATACATTGACAGGGTTTTGAGGCTCATTCATGAAAAAATCTTTTGGATTGTCGATCTTTAGACTGATTAATGGCTTGAGATTTAAGTATCTCTAGATGTGGTATTTGCCTTGTTTTTGGCATATGATTTCGCTAATTGGTTTTAGCTTCTGTCTCTCCTGGAGAGACAAGAGGAGCTTCCCTGGTCAGTGCTTCCTTCCGTGTTTCAGATAATCTAACCCGCTTAAGTATCTCGGTGTTTCTTTGCCTTCTCCTGTAGAGGGAGCATCTCTCTCTAGTTTACTTCTCTTCCCCTTTCTTAGGAGGAATATACCTTGAGCATACTTCAGCTACCAGAAAGTTGATCCTTTAACAGCACTGGTTTGGATCCATGTTATTTAAGATATGTTCCCAACATGGTTTCATTTTGGACATAGTTTATCTGATCCCAGTTGATGTCTTGTTGTTGAATTTGGTGAAGACACCCTCGTAGCTGTGTGCATTTTGCTGGTCAGGATCCCATGTGCATTCAAGTCTGGACTTCGATTAGAGATTGTGATCCGAATTAGTTGTTTTTGATGTTTCTTACCAGGTCCTCATTATTTGTGAAAAAATCAATTGTGTTTTTCAGTCTTGTTGGCTCCATTGTATGTTGGCTTAGATGTATTTATTGCAGATTTGTCAACTCAGGTGTGTGTGGCTTTTCATCTGAGCTGCCTCCAGGGATAGTGTCTGCAATAACTATGGGTGGCGCGGGTGAGGTGATGGGTGGCGCGAGTGTAGTGATGGGTGGCGCGCGTCATAGGGCGCCCACACAACCTCCGTCACTAACTCATTTCCGTATTGGGTATCGGAAATCGGTTAGCCACAGCGCCCTCAATCCTGCCATGCGCCGCCCACGCACGCCCACGCATGCCATTCCCCCCACACGCACGCCCACGAATACCATTCCCATGTACACATTTGCATGATATATACACACACCCACACACGTCACTCCCTTCCACGCCCACCTGTCGTTCACACCTGCCCACATCTGTACCTCACCCTCCCCCCACTATTGCTGCTCCTCTTCCGCCGCCTCCTGCTCCTCATCCTCTTCTTCCTTCCATTCCTCATGCTCTTCTTCCTCCTGATCCTTCTTCTCTCCCTCCTCCTTTTTTTCCTCCTATTCCTCCTGCTTCTCCTCTTCCTTTTCCAAACAACAGAAGACAATGATAAACACTGTACTATGAGTGGTATTGTTCCAGTACATCACCAGTGGTCACCTTGAAGGGTGAAACATCACCAGTGATCACCCTGAAGGGTGAAACATCACCAGTGATCACCCTGAAGGGTGGAACATCACCAGTGGTCACCTTGAAGGGTGAAACATCACCAGTGGTCACCCTGAAGGGTGAAACATCACCAGTGGTCACCTTGAAGGGTGGAACATCACCAGTGGTCACCTTGAAGGGTGAAACATCACCAGTGGTCACCCTGAAGGGTGGAACATCACCAGTGGTCACCTTGAAGGGTGAAACATCACCAGTGGTCACCCTGAAGGGTGAAACATCACCAGTGGTCACCTTGAAGGGTGAAACATCACCAGTGGTCACCCTGAAGGGTGAAACATCACCAGTGATCACCCTGAAGGGTGAAACATCACCAGTGATCACCCTGAAGGGTGGAACATCACCAGTGGTCACCTTGAAGGGTGAAACATCACCAGTGGTCACCCTGAAGGGTGAAACATCACCAGTGGTCACCTTGAAGGGTGGAACATCACCAGTGGTCACCTTGAAGGGTGAAACATCACCAGTGGTCACCCTGAAGGGTGGAACATCACCAGTGGTCACCTTGAAGGGTGAAACATCACCAGTGGTCACCCTGAAGGGTGAAACATCACCAGTGGTCACCTTGAAGGGTGAAACATCACCAGTGGTCACCCTGAAGGGTGAAACATCACCAGTGGTCACCCTGAAGGGTGAAACATCACCAGTGGTCACCTTGAAGGGTGGAACATCACCAGTGGTCACCTTGAAGGGTGAAACATCACCAGTGGTCACCTTGAAGGGTGAAACATCACCAGTGGTCACCTTGAAGGGTGAAACATCACCAGTGGTCACCCTGAAGGGTGAAACATCACCAGTGGTCACCCTGAAGGGTGAAACATCACCAGTGGTCACCCTGAAGGGTGGAACATCACCAGTGGTCACCCTGAATGGTGAAACATCACCAGTGGTCACCTTGAAGGGTGAAACATCACCAGTGGTCACTCTGAAGGGTGAAACATCACCAGTGGTCACCCTGAAGGGTGAAACATCACCAGTGGTCACCCTGAAGGGTGAAACATCACCAGTGGTCACCTTGAAGGGTGAAACATCACCAGTGGTCACCCTGAAGGGTGAAACATCACCAGTGGTCACCCTGAGAGGTCAAACAACACAAGTACTCACCCTGAGAGACGCTAATGCAGTGTTTACAGCGTTCACAGAAACACGTATGAAAGGATGTTTTGGACAGTGTATAGATGTGAGAGAGTAAACAAAGAGGACTCTGTAAAAGACTCTGTCTTGTATGCAGTTTTTGAAAGCACGAACGTATAAGATATCTGAAGCGAGAGTTTTGAAAATCCTACGCTAAACATTCTCCACGCATGAGTGTTCTCCATGATGAATGTTAGATTATAAGAACAGTCTTGTACCAGACATAGTACCTGGTAGTAGTGTTGTGCTAGACATAGTACCTGGTAGTACAATGTTGTACCAGACATAATACCTGGTAGTACATTGTACCAGGCATAGTACCTGGTAGTACAGTACTGTCAACAGTCTTGTACCACTGTGACTTTCTTGAAGGAAACCCACGCAGACACCCAGGAGACCCATCACCCCCAACATCACCCCCAACATCACCCCCTACATCACCCCTACATCACCCCTACATCACCAACTTCCCTGCTTCATCCTCCCCTCCGCTTTATCTCCCAGCATCACCTCACTACGAACCGAAAAAGACTGTTGTCTTCAAACAATCTTTTAACCTCACATAATGCACTCTCCATTAACCCTGAAGACAATACTGCAAGTGTTATGAGACTCTGGATAATATCCCTCTGTCATTAACAGTGTCTTCAAGGATCTGGTGGAGCCACATCCTTAATGGTGTCTTCAGGGATCTGGTGGAGCCACATCCTTGGTGATGATTTCAGGGATCTGGTGGAGCCACATCCTTGGTGGTGTCTTCAGGGATCTGGTGGAGCCACATCCTTGATGCTGTCTTCAAGGCTCTGGCTGACCCACATCCTTGGCGTTTTCAAAAATCTTGTGGTGCCACATCCTTGATGATGTCTTCAAGGATCTGGCTGAGCCACATCCTGCTGCTATTGTCGCTTCTCTTGCTGTTACTGCTGCTGTTATTCTCGCTACTGTTGTTGTTGCTGCTGTTGAGGATGGCGGTGCTGCTCGGCTGTTAGCTGCGATATATTAGTCCATTCCAGAGTTAATTGAGGGTAATTACCGCACTAATTTAACCGTTCCAACTGTCAACACACATGTCAGGTGTCCAATGTTAGTTGACACATGTCTGATGTCCAATGTTAGTTGACACATGTCTGATGTCCAATGTTAGTTGACACATGTCTGATGTCCAATGTTAGTTGACACATGTCTGATGTCCAATGTTAGTTGACACATGTCTGATGTCCAATGTTAGTTGACACATGTCAGGTGACCAGTGTTATCTGACACATGTCAGGTGACCAGTGTTATCTGACACATGTCAGGTGACCAGTGTTATCTGACACATGTCAGGTGACCAGTGTTATCTGACACATGTCAGGTGACCAGTGTTATCTGACACATGTCAGGTGACCAGTGTTATCTGACACATGTCTTTCAAAGAACATTGTACTTTGATACAGTGTGTGTGTGGAAGCTCGAATCCTGTTTGCGTATTGTGTGTATGTGTGAAGGAGGGGACTTGAAAAGTTCTTTCTGATACTTCCTGATCCGCCAGGCTGTGTTGCTGGATTTGGTATGCGTGCTGGCAGTATCAACAAACTGGATGATCAGGTCAGCACCCTAGGTGGCCTGGTTTGGAACTAGGCCGCGGGGACCTGTTAGAGACCCCGGTTCGAGTCCCAGGATTGTGAGAGAATGTGACAGGTGGTGGTGTGGTTGACAGTGATAGTAACAGTGTTGGTGTGGTTGACAGTGATAGTAACAGTGTTGGTGTGGTTGACAGTGATAGTAACAGTGTTGGTGTGGTTGACACTGATAGTAACAGTGTTGGTGTGGTTGACACTGATAGTAACAGTGTTGGTGTGATTGACATTGATAGTAACAGTGTTGGTGTGGTTGGCACTGATAGTAACAGTGTTGGTGTGGTTGGCACTGATAGTAACAGTGTTGGTGTGGTTGGCACTGATAGTAACAGTGTTGGTGTGGTTGGCACTGATAGTAACAGTGTTGGTGTGGTTGACACTGATAGTAACAGTGTTGGTGTGGTTGGCACTGATAGTAACAGTGTTGGTGTGGTTGACACTGATAGTAACAGTGTTGGTGTGGTTGGCACTGATAGTAACAGTGTTGGTGTGGTTGGCACTGATAGTAACAGTGTTGGTGTAGTTGGCACTGATAGTAACAGTGTTGGTGTGGTTGACACTGATAGTAACAGTGTTGGTGTGGTTGGCACTGATAGTAACAGTGTTGGTGTGGTTGGCACTGATAGTAAGTGTTGGTGTGGTTGGCACTGATAGTAACAGTGTTGGTGTGGTTGACACTGATAGTAACAGTGTTGGTGTGGTTGACACTGATAGTAACAGTGTTGGTGTGGTTGACACTGATAGTAACAGTGTTGGTGTGGTTGGCACTGATAGTAACAGTGTTGGTGTGGTTGGCACTGATAGTAACAGTGTTGGTGTGGTTGGCACTGATAGTAACAGTGTTGGTGTGGTTGGCACTGATAGTAACAGTGTTGGTGTGGTTGGCACTGATAGTAACAGTGTTGGTGTGGTTGACAGTGATAGTAACAGTGTTGGTGTGGTTGGCACTGATAGTAAAAGTGTTGGTGTGGTTGGCACTGATAGTAACAGTGTTGGTGTGGTTGGCACTGATAGTAACAGTGTTGGTGTGGTTGGCACTGATAGTGAGGTTGTCTTGCACAATTCAGAGATGCTAGTTACCGAGGTGGATTGGTGTTGTTGACACTGTCAATGACTATGTGGGATGAATAATGATCCTGTATGTGTGTGTGTGTGTGTGTGTGTGTGTGTGTGTGTGTGTGTGTGTGTGTGTGTGTGTGTGTGTGTGTGTGTGTGTGTGTGTGTGTGTGTGTGTGTGTGTGTGTGTGTGTGTGTGTGTGTAAGCAATTATTTCAGTCCCATTCAAAAACAAACAGGAGAAATCGGTGCAGTTTATTTGAGAGCGTATTAGGGATTTTTGTGTGTGTTGAATTTCAACTCGTCAGAATATAATTGTCCAGATTTTTTGTACCTTATAAATCGCCATATTAAATTGGTGAGGTTGGCTCAGCTGCTCTCACTCATAAAGAATAGCATACACAATTGTTAGTGCACTCAGCTATCACACTGAGGTCCGGGGGTCGATCCCTGGTACGGCTGCAAACCTTACGACATGTTTCCTTAAGACACCTGCTGTCCCTGTTCACCTATCAGTAAAATAGGTACCTGGGTGTTAGTGGACTGGTGTGGGTCGCATCCTGGGTGTTAGTGGACTGGTGTGGGTCGCATCCTGGGTGTTAGTGGACTGGTGTGGGTCGCATCCTGGGTGTTAGTGGACTGGTGTGGGTCGCATCCTGGGTGTTAGTGGACTGGTGTGGGTCACATCCTGGGTGTTAGTGGACTGGTGTGGGTCGCATCCTGGGTGTTAGTGCGACTGGTGTGGGTCGCATCCTGGGTGTTAGTGGACTGGTGTGGGTCGCATCCTGGGTGTTAGTGGACTGGTGTGGGTCGCATCCTGGGTGTTAGTGGACTGGTGTGGGTCGCATCCTGGGTGTTAGTGGACTGGTGTGGGTCGCATCCTGGGTGTTAGTGGACTGGTGTGGGTCGTTGGCTTACCTTTAAAAATTACGGTCATAGTGATAACTAGTAATCCATCTTGCGTAATGTATTGTCCTTATGTCCGTTGTACGTAGTGAGCCATCTTTTGTCTCGTACGTAGTGAGCCATCTTTTGTCTCGTACGTAGTTAGCCATCTCTTGTCCCTCGTACGTAGTGAGCCAACATTTGTCCCTCGTACGTAGTTAGCCATCTCTTGTCCCTCGTACGTAGTGAGCCATCTTTTGTCCCTCGTACGTAGTTAGCCATCTCTTGTCCCTCGTACGTAGTGAGCCATCTTTTGTCCCTCGTACGTAGTGAGCCATCTCTTGTCCCTCGTACGTAGTGAGCCATCTCTTGTCCCTCGTAAGTAGTGAGCCATCTTTTGTCTCGTACGTAGTGAGCCATCTTTTGTCTCGAACGTAGTGAGCCATCTTTTGTCTCGTACGTAGTGAGCCATCTTTTGCCCCTCGTACGTAGTGAGCCATCTTTTGTCCCTCGTACGTAGTGAGCCAACATTTGTCCCTCGTACGTAGTTAGCCATCTCTTGTCCCTCGTACGTAGTGAGCCAACATTTGTCCCTCGTACGTAGTTAGCCATCTCTTGTCCCTCGTACGTAGTGAGCCAACATTTGTCCCTCGTACGTAGTTAGCCATCTCTTGTCCCTCGTACGTAGTGAGCCAACATTTGTCCCTCGTACGTAGTTAGCCATCTCTTGTCCCTCGTACGTAGTGAGCCAACATTTGCCCCTCGTACGTAGTGAGCCATCTTTTGTCCCTCGTACGTAGTGAGCCATCTTTTGTCTCGTACGTAGTGAGCCAACATTTGTCCCTCGTACGTAGTTAGCCATCTCTTGTCCCTCGTACGTAGTGAGCCAACATTTGTCCCTCGTACGTAGTTAGCTATCTCTTGTCCCTCGTACGTAGTGAGCCATCTTTTGTCCCTCGTACGTAGTTAGCCATCTCTTGTCCCTCGTACGTAGTTAGCCATCTCTTGTCCCTCGTACGTAGTGAGCCAACATTTGTCCCTCGCACGTAGTTAGCCATCTCCTGTCCCTCGTACGTGGTGAGCCATCTTTTGTCCCTCGTACGTAGTGAGCCATCTTTTGTCCCTCGTACGTAGTGAGCCATCTTTTGTCCCTCGTACGTAGTGAGCCATCTCTTGTCCCTCGTACGTAGTGAGCCATCTTTTGTCTCGAACGTAGTGAGCCATCTTTTGTCTCGTACGTAGTGATCCATCTCTTGTCCCTCGTACGTAGTGAGCCATCTTTTGTCCCTCGTACGTAGTGAGCCAACATTTGTCCCTCGTACGTAGTTAACCATCTCTTGTCCCTCGTACGTAGTGAGCCAACATTTGTCCCTCGTACGTAGTTAGCCATCTCTTGTCCCTCGTACGTAGTGAGCCAACATTTGTCCCTCGTACGTAGTTAGCCATCTCTTGTCCCTCGTACGTAGTGAGCCATATTTTGTCCCTCGTACGTAGTGAGCCATCTTTTGTCTCGTACGTAGTGAGCCATCTTTTGTCCCTCGTACGTAGTGAGCCATCTTTTGTCCCTCGTACGTAGTGAGCCAACATTTGTCCCTCGTACGTAGTTAACCATCTCTTGTCCCTCGTACGTAGTGAGCCAACATTTGTCCCTCGTACGTAGTTAGCCATCTCTTGTCCCTCGTACGTAGTGAGCCAACATTTGACCCTCGTACGTAGTTAGCAATCTATTGTCCCTCGTACGTAGTGAGCCATCTTTTGTCTCGTACGTAGTGAGCCAACATTTGTCCCTCGTACGTAGTTAGCCATCTCTTGTCCCTCGTACGTAGTGAGCCAACATTTGTCCCTCGTACGTAGTTAGCTATCTCTTGTCCCTCGTACGTAGTGAGCCATCTCTTGTCCCTCGTACGTAGTGAGCCATCTCTTGTCCCTCGTACGTAGTGAGCCATCTTTTGTCCCTCGTACGTAGTGAGCCATCTCTTGTCCCTCGTACGTAGTGAGCCATCTTTTGCCCCTCGTACGTAGTGAGCCATCTTTTGCCCCACGTACGTAGTGAGCCATCTTTTGCCCCACGTACGTAGTGAGCCATCTCTTGTCCCTCGTACGTAGTGAGCCATCTTTTGCCCCTCGTACGTAGTGAGCCATCTTTTGCCCCACGTACGTAGTGAGCCATCTTTTCTGACTCGTATTCTCCTTATGTCAGTTGTGCATGGTGAATGAGCCAAGTCTTCCATCTGACTTGTATTATCCTTACGTCCGTCGTACGTAATTAGTGACGCAAGGTTCGTGCCGTGCTGGTGGGTCTATCAAATTCGAATAGAAGGGAAAATATTTCATGGAGAGTTTTTTTTTTTGTTAAAAATTGGTGTTTTTCCCTGGTCATTGATTGGTGGGAAGGTTATTATATATTCTAGTTTGAACGCCCACCCGGAAACACAATTAAATGTTAGTTGAGCTGAATATAAAGTTGTGGTAGTGGTGGTTATAGTGATGTGATGGTGGTTATAGTGATGTGGTAGTAGTGGTGGTTATAGTGATATGTGGTGGTGGTAGTGGTGGTTGTAGTGATGTGATGGTGGTTATAGTGATGTGGTAGTAGTGGTGGTTATAGTGATATGTGGTGGTGGTAGTAGTGGTTGTAGTGATGTGATGGTGGTTATAGTGATGTGGTAGTAGTGGTGGTTATAGTGATATGTGGTGGTGGTAGTGGTGGTTGTAGTGATGTGATGGTGGTTATAGTGATGTGGTGGTTAT
>NC_091329.1:3199703-3202203 GCF_038502225.1 Cherax quadricarinatus
ACACACACACACACACACACACACACACACACACACACACACACACACACCAGCATCCTGCTACTACTACACTTCTTTTTTCCAGGAGTAACGAATGAACATTCTGAAAGGATTCTAGTTCAGAATATCACCAATAATAGCTGGGCAGATCTTTTGTGTTATTAGTTAACACAAAAAACACCACTACCACACCACTGCCACCATACCACTGCCACCATACGACTGCCACCACACTACTGCCACCACACCACTACACTACTGCCACCACACTACTGCCACCACACCATTACTACCACACCACTACCACACACCACTGCCACCACACCACTACTACCACACCACTACTACCACACTGCCACTACCACACACCACTGCTACTACACCACTGTCATCACACCACTACCACACCACTGCCACTACCACCACACCACTGTCACTACCACCACACCACACCACTGTCACTACCACCACACCACCACTGTCACACACCACCACTACCACACACCACTACCACACACCACCACTACCACACACCACCACTACCACACACCACCACCACTAGCACACACCACCACTACCACACACCACCACCACTAGCACACACCACCACTACCACACACCACCACCACTAGCACATACCACCACTACCACACACCACCACCACCACTACCACACACCACTACCACACACCACTACCACACCACCACCACTAGCACATACCACCACCACCACTACCACACACCACCACTACCACACACCACCACTACCACACACCACCACCACTACCACACCACTACCACACACCATCACTACCACCACTACACCACTACCACACCACCACCACTAGCACATACCACCACCACCACTACCACACACCACTACCACACACCACCACCACCACTACCACACACCACTACCACACCACCACCACTACCACACACCATCACCACTACCACACACCACCACCACTACACTACCACACACCACTACCACACACCACTACCACACCACCACTACCACACACCACTACCACCACTACACTACCACACCACCACTAGCACACCTGCTCCGTTAATTACACTGTCTCCCAGGCGGCCAGGTCTCTCAGAACAACTTACAACTACAGTAATTTGCCATCTAATCAGTGACTGTGGAAAGTTTTCTCGTCACCAAGACGACGATTTGATTCCACAGTTTTTTGCAACAGATGTCAGAACTGCTGCATTGTTCTGCAGGTGGTGTTGCCTGCGTTGCACGTTCCTCATAAATATTGCACAGTGTGTGTGTGTGTGTGTGTGTGTGTGAGGAACTCCACTTGTCAAACCTTACCATTCTAAAATGTGCTGTCAGACACTCTGTGTCCTTCCTACAAGTTACTCTGTGATCCAGTGTAGCACACTACCTGTTATCCCCACCTGGTCTTCAAGTTCATGTTCCGGTCATCTTGCAGTCCAAGAACACGCAGTTCACCCATCCCTCTGTCTTGCCTCACTTGTCTTACTCAACTCCAGTAGGTTTGTGAGTCAATAATTTCCATGTTAACCTGGTTTGTTTATAAAACTCTTCTCTCCAATTACACCTTCACACTCCTGATTATTTTCATCCATTATCTTTCATAATATACATGTCGGTGTTATTGGTCTGCAGTTTAACACTTGCTGTCTGACTCCTTCAAGACTGGGACTACATTTGCTGTTATCCAGATCTCTGGTAATTGTTTCATGCCGGTTCACTTGCAGATTTTATCTAGTGTTGAGACAGTGTTTCTGCTTCCTCTCGCAGAATCTGTCTAGTCTCAGTGCCGTCTACGTATCCAGCTCCGTGAAAAAAAAATGTTGTTCACCTCTTTCCCTGTAGTAGTAGTATTAGTAGTAGTAGTGGAGGAACAGAGTGAAGAGCTCTGTTCCACAAGGCACAGTACTCTCCCCCATTCTGTTCCTCATCCTCATATCAGACATAGAGATGTAACCCACAGCACCGTATTATCCTTTGCGGATGATACTAGGATCTGCATGAGGCTGTCATCTGCTGAGGACGCGGTTAACCTCCAAGAAGATATAAACAAAGTTTTCCAGTGGGCAACGGTAAACAATATGATGTTCAATGAGGACAAATTCCAACTACTCCGTTATGGAAAACTGGAGGAGATAATAACTAGAACAGAGTATACTACTGACTCCGGCCATACAATAGAGCGGAAAAATAATGTAAGGGACCTGGGAGTAGTAATGTCTGAGGATCTCACTTTCAAGGATCACAACAGTGCCACGATCGCACGTGCAAAGAAAATGATAGGATGGATAATGAGAACTTTCAAAACGAGAGATGCCAAGCCAATGATGATCCTTTTCAAATCACTTGTTCTCTCTAGGCTGGAATACTGCTGTACATTAACATCTCCATACAAAGCAGGTGAAATCGCAGATCTAGAGAGTGTACAGAGATCCTTTACTGCACGTATAAGTTCTGTCAAGCACCTTAACTACTGGGAACGCTTGGA
>NC_091329.1:3209703-3217203 GCF_038502225.1 Cherax quadricarinatus
TCATGATCTGGAACAATGTGGATCTGAAGCATCAGAGCTGAAACTCGTATGAACCTTTGATGAATTTCGAGTTTTTATACTCCTAGAGCCCGGCCATGGGCCAGGCTCGTCTGGTACTAGCCTGGTCAACCAGGCTGATGCTGCTGTTGATCCACAGCCTCACATTTCCATCACAGCCTGGTTAACCTGACAACAGGTGAAGACATACTGGCACCATGTTGGTAGTTTGAACGGGCAAATTGGGCCCTTTACTCGCGTCAGACTGTTTATAGTGAGGGACCACCTTATTCGTCCTCCCCTAATGGCCTATTACAACTATTTTTGACCTCGGTTTTAACCGCGGCTTGACATTCAACCCTCAGACATCGATCAGAGGCGAGGCGTACAAAACCTACATCTCCACTGCTTACGCTGCATGTATGAATAACCAAAGTGTAATGAACACTTGTCAGTGCTCAATAATAACCCACACGGGGACACAAACACAGGACGTGGATTGATCTGTAAATTTCGACCCTCTTCTGGGATCTACTGCAGAGGATCCCAGAAGGGGGTCGAAATATATAGAGATCAAAACCCTCCAGTGCTGTTGTCTCCATGCGTGTTATTATTGACCATATACACGTGTGACGGCTTACGTGTGCAGACGAGGTGTGTGTACTCACCTATTTGTGGTTGCAGGGGTCGAGTCACAGCTCCTGGCCCCGCCTCTTCGCTGATTGCTACTAGGTCCTCTCTCTCCCTGCCCCATGAGCTCTATCATACCTCGCCTTAAAACTATGTATGGTTCCTGCCTCCACCACATCACTTTCTAGGCTATTCCATGGCCTGACTACTCTATGACTGAAGAAATACTTCCTAACATCCCTTTGATTCATCTGAGTCTTCAACTTCCAATTGTGACCTCTTGTGTCTGTGTCCCATCTCTGGAACATCCCGTCTTTGTCCACCTCGTCTATTCCGCGCAGTATTTTATATGTCGTTATCATGTCTCCCCTGACCCTCCTGGCCTCCAGTGTCGTCAGGCCGATTTCCCTCAACCTTTCTTCATAGGACAATCCCCGTAGCTCTGGGACTAGTCTTGTTGCAAACCTTTGCACTTTCTCTAATTTCTTGACGTGCTTGACTAGGTGTGGATTCCAAACTGATGCTGCATACTCCAGTATGGGCCTGACGTAGATGGTGTGTGTGTGTGTGTGTGTGTGTGTGTGTGTGTGTGTATAAATAAGTTAACATAGGAACTCAGAGGGAATGATAACCATGTGAAGGCTGGTTAAGATATACCTGGTTGGGTTTTACTTGGTATATCTGTTACGAGTGTCTTAGGTGTTGCGTGGTACCAACATGAACGTAAATTACATGAAAATGGTGTAAATTTCTTGTAAATGCTGTAATGTGTCTCTAAGATGCTGATCTAAGTAATCTTTATCCAGTTTGCTTCTTCCTTTCCATCTTTTCTCCTCTTCCTGCCCCTCCGTATTCTCTGACTCACTTTACTCTTCAACCTCCTCCTCCTCCTCCCACCTTTCCTTGCAACCACTCCTCTTCCTACAGCTCCTTCCCCTATTCCCCTTCTCCCCCCGCCCTCCATAGTGTTTGCCAGACCTCCACCAATCCTCGGAGCCGCAGGTCTATGACCAACACAGGCCACACCCGGCTTAAGCCGGCTATAAAGCCAATGAAACACGGCTTAACTTTCTCCCACGTCTGAGAATTTGCATGATGTCATTTTTTAAAGTAGTGAAATGTTTGTAGCATGGTATTGTATGGTATTGTATGGTATTGTATGGTAAGATGGTGCGGTGCAGGGGTTATGTAGGGGTTCAGGGGTTATGTGGGGGTGCAGGGGTTATGTAGGGGTCCAGGGGTTATGTAGGGGTGCAGGAGTTACGTAGTGTGTGAAGGCGTTATGTAGAGTGGGGGTTATGTAGGGGTGCAGGGGTTATGTGGGGGTGCAGGGGTTATGTGGGGGTGCAGGGGTTATGTGGGGGTGCAGGGGTTATGTGGGGATGCGGGGGTTATGTAGGGGTGTAGGGGTGCAGGGGTAATGTAGGGGTTAGTTACCATTTTGTCCTAGGCACATGTCGATTAGACACTAGGCCTGTTGTATTTGCGAGTATGTGTGTGTGTGTGTGTGTGTGTGTACTCACCTAGTTGTACTCACCTAGTTGAGGTTGCGGGGGTCGAGTCCGAGCTCCTGGCCCCGCCTCTTCACTGATCGCTACTAGGTCACTCTCCCCGAGCCGTGAGCTTTATCATACCTCTGCTGTGTGTGTGTGTGTGTGTGTGTGTGTGTGTGTGTGTGTGTGTATGTGTCTGTGTGTGCGTTAGTTAGTTACCATTTTGTCCTAGGCACATGTCGATTAGACACAAGGCCTGTTGTATTTGCGAGTGTGTGTGTGTGTGTGTGTGTGTGTGTGTGTGTGTGTGTGTGTGTGTGTGTGTGTGTGTGTGTGTGTGTGTGCGCGCGGTGTGTGCGTGTGTTTTTGTGTGTGTTTGTGTGTGGGGGTGTGTGTGGGTGTGTGGGTGTAGGGGAGTGCGCAGGGGTTATGTAGGGGTGCAGGGGTTATGTAGGGGTGCAGGGGTTATGTGGGGTGCAGGGGTTATGAAAGGGTGCAGGGGTTATGAAGGGGTGCAGGGGTTATGTAGGGGTGCAGGGGTTATGTAGGGGTGCAGGGGTTCTGTAGTGTGTGAAAGCGTTATGTAGAGTGAAGGGGTTATGTAGGGATGCAGGGGTTATGTTGGGGTGCAGGGGTTATGTAGGGGTGCAAGGGTTATGTAGTGTGTGAAAGCGTTATGTAGGGATGCAGGGGTTATGTAGGGGTGCAGGGGTTATATAGTGTGTGAAGGCGTTATGTAGAGTGAAGGGGTTATGTAGGAGTGAAGGGGTTATGTAGGGATGCAGGGGTTATGTAGGGATGCAGGAGTTATGTAGGGGTGCAGGGGTTATGTGGGGGTGCAGGGGTTATGTAGTGTGTGAAGGCGTTATGTAGAGTGAAGGGGTTATGTAGGGATGCAGGGGTTATGTAGGGGTGCAGGGGTTATATAGTGTGTGAAGGCGTTATGTAGAGTGAAGGGGTTATGTAGGGGTGCAGGGGTTATATAGTGTGTGAAGGGGGTATGTAGGGATGCAGGGGTTATGTAGTGTGTGAAAGCGTTATGTAGGGATGCAGGGGTTATGTAGGGGTGCAGGGGTTATATAGTGTGTGAAGGCGTTATGTAGAGTGAAGGGGTTATGTAGGAGTGAAGGGGTTATGTAGGGGTGCAGGGGTTATGTAGTGCGTGAAGGCGTTATGTAGAGTGAAGGGGTTATGTAGGGATGCAGGGGTTATGTAGGGGTGCAGGGGTTATGTAGTGTGTGAAAGCGTTATGTAGAGTGAAGGGGTTATGTAGGGATGCAGGGGTTATGTAGGGGTGCAGGGGTTATGTAGTGTGTGAAAGCGTTATGTAGAGTGAAGGGGTTATGTAGGGGTGCAGGGGTTATGTAGGGATGCAGGGGTTATGTAGTGTGTGAAAGCGTTATGTAGAGTGAAGGGGTTATGTAGGGGTGCAGGGGTTATGTAGGGGTGCAGGGGTTATGTAGGGGTGCAGGAGTTACGTAGTGCGTGAAGGCGTTATGTAGAGTGAAGGGGTTATGTAGGGGTGCAGGGGTTATGTAGGGGTGCAGGGGTTATGTAGTGTGTGAAGGCGTTATGTAGAGTGAAGGGGTTATGTAGGGGTGCAGGGGTTATGTAGGGGTGCAGGGGTTATGTAGGGGTGCAGGGGTTATGTAGTGTGTGAAGGCGTTATGTAGAGTGAAGGGGTTATGTAGGGATGCAGGGGTTATGTAGGGGTGCAGGGGTTATGTAGGGGTGCAGGGGTTATGTAGGGGTGCAGGGGTTATGTAGTGTGTGAAGGCGTTATGTAGAGTGAAGGGGTTATGTAGGGGTGCAGGGGTTATGTAGGGGTGCAGGGGTTATGTAGGGGTGCAGGGGTTATGTAGTGTGTGAAGGCGTTATGTAGAGTGAAGGGGTTATGTAGGGATGCAGGGGTTATGTAGGGGTGCAGGGGTTATGTAGTGTGTGAAAGCGTTATGTAGAGTGAAGGGGTTATGTAGGGATGCAGGGGTTATGTAGTGTGTGAAAGCGTTATGTAGAGTGAAGGGGTTATGTAGGGATGCAGGGGTTATGTAGTGTGTGAAAGCGTTATGTAGAGTGAAGGGGTTATGTAGGGATGCAGGGGTTATGTAGGGGTGCAGGGGTTATGTAGAGTGAAGGGGTTATGTAGGGGTGCAGGGGTTATGTAGTGTGTGAAAGCGTTATGTAGAGTGAAGGGGTTATGTAGGGGTGCAGGGGTTATGTAGTGTGTGAAAGCGTTAGGTAGAGTGAAGGGGTTATGTAGGGGTGCAGGGGTTATGTAGGGGTGGAGGGGGTAAGTAGTGTGTGAAAGCGTTATGTAGAGTGAAGGGGTTATGTAGGGATGCAGGGGTTATGTAGGGGTGCAGGGGTTATGTAGGGGTGCAGGGGTTATGTAGTGTGTGAAAGCGTTATGTAGAGTGAAGGGGTTATGTAGGGATGCAGGGGTTATGTAGGATGTTATGTAGGGGTGCAGGGGTTATGTAGGGGTGCAGGGGTTATGTAGGCGTGCAGGGGTTATGTAGTGTGTGAAAGCGTTAGGTAGAGTGAAGGGGTTATGTAGGGCTGCAGGGGTTATGTAGGGGTGCAGGGGTTATGTAGTGTGTGAAAGCGTTATGTAGAGTGAAGGGGTTATGTAGGGGTGCAGGGGTTATGTAGTGTGTGAAAGCGTTATGTAGAGTGAAGGGGTTATGTAGGGGTGCAGGGGTTATGTAGTGTGTGAAAGCGTTATGTAGAGTGAAGGGGTTATGTAGGGGTGCAGGGGTTATGTAGTGTGTGAAGGCGTTATGTAGAGTGAAGGGGTTATGTAGGGGTGCAGGGGTTATGTAGGGGTGCAGGGGTTATGTAGTGTGTGAAAGCGTTATGTAGAGTGAAGGGGTTATGTAGGGATGCAGGGGTTATGTAGGGGTGCAGGGGTTATGTAGGGGTGCAGGGCAGGGGTTATGTGGGGGTGCAGGGGTTATGTGGTGGGATGTGCAGGTTTAGGGTGCAGGGTTATGGGTGCAGGAGTTACGTAGTGCGTGATGGCGTTATGTAGAGTGAAGGCGTTATGTGTAGAGTGCAGGGGTTATGTAGGGGTGCAGGGGTTATGTATGTGGGGGTGTTACGTAATATTTGAAGGGGTTATGTAGGGGTGCAGGGGTTATGTAGTGTGTGAATGGCGTTATGTAGAGTGAAGGGGTTATGTAGGGATGCAGGGGTTATGTAGTGTGTGAAGGGGTTATGTAGGCGTTATGTAGAGTGCAGGGGTTATGTAGGGGTGCAGGGGTTATGTAGGGGTGCAGGAGTTTACGTAGTGCGTGAAGGCGTTATGTAGAGTGAAGGGGTTATGTAGGGGTGCAGGGGTTATGTAGGGATGCAGGGGTTATGTAGGGGTGCAGGGGTTATGTAGCGTGTGAAGGCGTTATGTAGAGTGCAGGGGTTATGTATGCAGGGGTTATGTAGGGGCAGGAGTTACGTAGTGCGTGAAGGCGTTATGTAGAGTGAAGGGGTTATGTAGGGGTGCAGGGGTTATGTAGGTTTATGTAGTGTGTGAAGGCGTTATGTAGAGTGAAGGGGTTATGTAGGGATGCAGGGGTTATGTAGGGGTGCATGGGGAGAGGTTGGAGGCAGGGGGAGAGGGTGGAGGCAGGGGGAGAAGTTGTAGGCAGGGGGAGAGGTTGGAGGCAGGGTGAGAAGTTGGAGGTAGGGGGAGAGGTTGGAGGCAGGGGAGGGTTGAGAGGCTGGAGGCAGGGTGAGAGGCTGGTGGCAGGGGGAGGGGCTGGAGGCAGGGGGAGAGGTTGGAGGCAGGGGGAGAGGTTGGAGGCAGGGGAGAGGTTGGAGGCAGGAGGAGAGGCTGGAGGCAGGGGGAGAGGCTGGAGGCAGGGGGAGAAGTTGTAGGCAGGGGGAGAGGTTGGAGGCAGGGTGAGAAGTTGGAGGCAGAGGGAGAGGTTGGAGGCAGGGGGAGAGGCTGGAGGCAGGTTGAGAGGGTGGTGGCAGGGGGAGGGGTTGGAGGCAGGGGGAGAGGTTGGAGGCAGGGGGAGAGGTTGGAGGCAGGGTGAGGGGCTGGAGGCAGGGTGAGAGGTTGGAGGCAGGGGGAGAGGTTGGAGGCAGGGTTAGGGGTTGGAGACAGGGGGAGAGGCTGGAGGCAGGGGGAGAGGATGGAGGCAGGGTGAGGGGATAGAGGCAGGGGGAGAGGTTGGAGGCAGGGGGAGAGGTTGGAGGCAGGGGGAGAGGTTGGAGGCAGGGGGAGAGGTTGGAGGCAGGGGGAGAGGTTGGAGGCAGGGGGAGAGGTTGGGGGCAGGGGGAGAGGCTGGAGGCAGGGTGAGAGGTTGGAGGCAGGGTGAGAGGTTGGATGCAGGGGGAGAGGTTGGATGCAGGGGGAGAGGTTGGATGCAGGGGTAGAGGTTGGATGCAGGGGGAGAGGTTGGATGCAGGGGGAGAGGTTGGAGGCAGGGGGAGAGGTTGGAGGTAGGGGGGAGAGGTTGGAGGCAGAGGGAGAGGTTGGAGGTAGGGGGAGAGGATGGAGGCAGGGGGAGAGGTTGGAGGCAGGGGGAGAGGCTGGAGGCAGGGGCAGAGGTTGGAGGCAGGGGGAGAGGTTGGAGGCAGGGGGAGAGGCTGGAGGCAGGGGGAGAGGTTGGAGGCAGGGGGAGAGTTTGGAGGCAGGGGGAGAGGTTGGAGGCAGGGGGAGAGGCTGGAGGCAGGGGAGAGAGGCTGGAGGCAGGGGGAGAGGTTGGAGGCAGGGGGAGGGGTTGGAGGGGGAGAGGTTGGAGGCAGGGGGAGAGGTTGGAGGCATGGGGAGAGGTTGGAGGCAGGGGGAGAGGTTGGAGGCAGGGGGAGAGGTTGGAGGCAGGGGGAGAGGCTAGGAGAGAGGGAGGCTGGGGGAGAGGCTGGGGGAGAGGTTGGAGGCAGGGGGAGAGGCTGGGGGAGAGGGAGGCTGGGGTGTTAATCTATTCACCAGTAATTCCTTGTGGAAATATTATGGCTAAGTCGCTGAGTGTTGTTCAAGTGGCTGGCTGACTGGCTGGCTTGCTGGCTGGCTGGCTTGCTGGCTGGCTGGCTGGCTGGCTGGCTGGCTTGCTGGCTGGCTGGCTGGCTGGCTGGCTGGCTGGCTGGCTGGCCGACTGGCTGGCTGGCTGGTTGGCCGACTGGCTGGCTGGCTGGCTGGCTGGCTGGCTGGCCGGCCGACTGACTGACTGGCTGGCTGGCTGGCTCTGTTGATTGACTGGCTGGCTCTGTTGACTGGCAGTCTCTGTGGCTTTCTTTCTGTCTCCAACGACTGGCTGGCTGGCTGGCTGGCTTTCTGGCTCTGTTGATTGACTGGCTGGCTCTGTTGACTGGCAGTCTCTGTGGCTTTCTTTCTGTCTCCAACGACTGGCTGGCTGGCTGGCTGGCTGGCTGGCTGGCT